>NW_025842141.1:792153-793566 GCF_002878395.1 Capsicum annuum
TCAATTCAATATATATATATATATATATATATATATATATATATATATATATTGAATTGATATACAACTCATACATAAATAAATATGCAAGTGAAACATAATACACAATTAACAACAATTTGCATATGTTTTCAACAAATTAGAGGGAGAAGGGCAATGAGAGAGAGTGGGGTGGCTGGAGGAAGAGGCGAGTGAAATAGGTAAGGATAGAGAGAGATATGGTTAAACTTAGCTATAGATAACTATAAATAATAATTATTGGAAGCATTATTATATAGGGTAATTATGGGCTCAAATACCCTATTCTATGTAGCTTTCCTCAAATAAATTAGATTTTAAATGGGCCCAAACTGACTTACCCAAATCATGGCCCAAGTCATCTTATTTTGTTTTTTCAAAGTAAAAGGTACATAGTCATGTACTACATTATGTTAGGCCTATTAATGGGGTTGGGCCGGGTCAACCCGTATCCAGCCCGTCACAATTAAACGGGTGTGGGCCTGTTCAGTTTCGGGCTAGATTTAATGGGCTGGTCCGATTCTGGGCCTAATAGTATATTTTCAAGAAACAATCTGGGACCGTCCCACTACACTTAACCCGGTCCAACCCGCCTAAATCCGGTCCAAAATCCGATCAAAACCAAAAAAAATTTAAAAGTTTTTTCTCCAATACACACTATATATACCCACCTATATACATTTTAAATACGTTAAACAATATATATACACTATAAATAGTATATACTATATTAGAATTTAGAAAACATATACACATATACACAATTACACATGTAATCGTGTATACGACTATATGGTAGTTAAATATATATACTACTTTAATTAAAACATATACTACAAAATATATACTACAATATATATACTAATTTATAAAACATATACACATGAATACGTTAAATATATACTACTTTAGAGTCTATAGAAAATATATACACATATATACGTACCATTCAATATATATGTACTACTTTAAATAAAACATATACTACAATTTATAGACTACAATACACACACACAAAATCTATATATAGTTATATACTAATTTATAAAACATATACGCATGCATAAGTTAAATATATACTATTTTAGAGTCTATAGAAAATATATACACATATATATGTACCATTCAATATATGTACTACTTTAAAACATATACATATACTACAAGATATATACTACAGTATATATACTAATTTATAAAACATATACACTTGTATACGTTAAATATATATTACTTTAGAGTCTATAAAAAATATATACACATATATACGTACCATTCAATATATGTACTACTTTAAAAAATATGCTACTTAATATAATAAATTAATAATACTTGATAGTAAATTAGTAATATATTAAAATTAAGTATTTAATTTAAACTAGAAATTCAATTTAA
>NW_025842141.1:793666-849676 GCF_002878395.1 Capsicum annuum
ACGTTAAATATATAATACTTTAGAGTCTATAGAAAATATATACACATTTATATGTATCATTCAATATATGTACTACTTTAAAATATGTGCTACTTAATATAATAAATTAATAATACTTGATAGTAAATTAGTAATATATTAAAATTAAGTATTTAATTTAAACTAGAAATTCAATTTAAATCATTAAATGGAAAAAATTACAAAGTAAGGAGTGAATGAATGTTATATTTTATTGATTGCAAAATGCAAAATGATTCAAAATTTATAATGTACATGAATAAAAATCTACAAAGTTTTCATTATTTTTTTCAACTCATCCATGTTAACATTAATGAGAACTTGCATAGGATAGTCAAAGTCAATGGAAGCAAAACCATGCAGTGGACTTGATTGTGCTAAGTTCTCCCTTGAAGTCATAATTTCTTCAAGATTCTATTCGTCTTTCGGCTCCACCTCCATTCCTTGATTTCTTCGTTCCTCTCTAATCCAATCTCTAAGGCAAACTCAAACATTCATAACATTTCTTTCATATGAGTGTCGGTTGTCTCCAAGCTATTGTCGTCCCTGACTAAAAGTGCTCTTCAATGCAACGGTTGACATTGGAACATTCAATATATCTCTAGCTAATCTTGAAAGCACATGATATTATGTTTCATTATTCTTCCACCAATCTAACGCGTTGATCCATCGCCTACAATCCTTTATCGGTGTTCGAAGATAATACTTAAGCTCTTCTCGAGAAGCTGTTATGTAGGTTCCCTTTTCAAAACTGTTTCAAATATTTAAATTAGGAAAACCACTTTTGTGCCGGCCTTTTAGAAGATGATGGTTCCTCGAGAGAATGAGGAGCGGCAGTTGGAGTGATATTTGTCGGTACAGCTAAATCAAGTAAATCAGCATAATGGTTATATAATTTATATATGTAAATATTCATATCACTCATAGCCGTATACAAATCTGGTTGTTCTGGTTCTTCATCATCAGAAGCATTGTTTGTATTTATATCTAAGTTAAAATAAATAAGAGTACTAAAGTGGCACATAGTAGTATATTTCATACATAGATTTAGTATAGCACCAACCAAGTAAATAGGGGAAATCGAAAAAAATATTTTTCAAATTTTGCAAACATAGCACCAATAGCTTCTTTGTAGCCTTCTTTATTCTTATACTCTTTGAGCAAAGCAGAAATATCGGCTATATATGCTAAAATATTACAAACAGTAGGATAATAAGTACCGAAAAATTAAACCGTAGCTATATAAATTTTTTACAAAAACTTAACAAGATCATCAATTACAGCCCAATTAGAATCAGGTAGCATACATTCAATCGAATCAGCAAATGAACCATAATGTTGGTTAAAAGTTAGTATAATAGGAACTCTATAAGCATGAAAAGTTTTTAAATAATCATACATAGCATCCCATCTAGTATCACATTCTTCAAGCATCCATATCGGTCTAGGTTCATTTTCTTGACCTTTAACTTTAAATTCTCTAATTCTTTTTCTTTGATTATTTTCTTGAATAAAGCCAACAGCAAGCCGAATTTTTTCAATATAAAGCTCAAAAAATTCAAGACCATCTCTTACAATTAATTTATATATATATGACAAGAACACTTAACATGAAATATTTCAAGTAACGGCGAAGAGAGCTTAGCTTTTAACTTTGTGATAGCAGTCTTGTTGTCAGAAGCATTATCAAAAGCAATACATAAGACTTTTTTTTATACCATGAAATTCTACAACTTTACTAATCGAATCAGCAATAAATTCTCCAGTATGTCTACAATCTTCATCATACGAAAAAGCAAGAACACGTTTTTGCATAACATAATTACTATCTATCTAGAGACAACTAATGGTTAAATAATCATTTTTATTAACAGTACGACCAAGATAAAAAATTAGAGTCATTCTATATTGAATATTTTTCAATAATGTAGATAAATAAAAAATATATTGTGAGTGATATCTAAAAATATCGGTCCGATAAGTACTTTTAGGAAATATAGGACTATAAATTGCTTCAATATAATGAATAAATGCATCCGAAGAAGGAAAACTGAAAGGCAAACAAACCACAGCTACCACTTTTGTTATTTCTTCCTGGTCCCTATATTTATTATAATTCTTAATTACCTGACCTGTTGCTGGGTCCATTCTAGTTTGTATTGTCCCACCAACACCCTCACCACCTTTTGCAATAAATAACTCTCTTTCGTGATTATCATTTATATGTCTCATTAACGTACCCGTACCCCCTTGCTTGCTTCCACTTTTATCCTTATATACTTGTTGACAAATATTGCATTGCACCTCAATATCTTCTATACGTGTAAAAGATTGTCAAGCAATACTAGTTGTTCTACGAGCTCTTAGGGCATGGGGAGGACGGAGAGGGCGATTAACCGATTCAGATCTAACAATAGTATTTCCTACTGTGGGTGTCTCACCAATATTTTCATCATCTTTATCTAAATCAACCGCATCTAATTCATATTTTTCTTCTATATCGTAATTTTTCCGATCTTCTACATGATCCATATCATGAGCACCTACACTTACTTCTTCCTCAAAAGGTTGACTAAGTGGTACCGGAGGCACACGGGTATATCTACTACTTGAACTACCTCTACCGTCAGTAATTCGCTTTTTACTACCACTACCACTTTCGGAACAAAATTTTTTGACACTTTTACTGGCGATGTTTCTTAATTTATCCATAATTAAATCAAACTGAAAAAATTTAAAATACACAAATATAATAAAATTAACTATTCAACAATTAATACACTAATTAAAAATTAAAAGCAAGAGATGGAACGACAATATCAAATTTTGGAAGTATCCGAAAGTTGCTACTTTAGAAACCTCTACACGTACTTTGTAATCAAAAAATTAAAAAACTAAATTGAGCACTTTAGGAAATATATAGAATATTTGAGAATTGAGATTTGAGAGAGAATGTGATTTGAGAGAATGAAAATTGTGTGGAAAATGATTTGAAAGTGTAGGGTATTTATAAGAATTTTTTTGGGTTTGAAAAAATATTTTAAATGAAAAGAATTTTTTTAAAATTAAAAAGGCTAAAGTAGCTGTTTTTGGGTCCAAACGACCATATAGCCGTTGGGCCCAATGGCTACTTTGGCCCAACAGTCAAAAATTCAAAAAAAAAAAATTTACAAAAAAAAAAATTTATTCAGGCCGATTAATCGACGAGCCTGGACCTGTTTTGGTCGGGGCCGGATTAACCGGGCCCAATAATAAAATTGGCCTAGCCTGGTATCCGGTACCCGGTACCTGGTACCCTACATCCTCGGGGCTAATCAGGCCAGACCGTTTAAGTGGCCCATTCGGGCTGAGTCAACCAGCCCGTTTGACACTTTTACATTATATACATTATTTTCACAACTTCTATTGGAAAAATTACATAATACCACAACTTAATTTTACGAAATTAGATAAATTTTCTATCCTTTTTATTAATTACGTGATTTTTTTACAAAAAATAGTCGGATACATCCACAAATCGATATATTTTTGAATACCTAATTTTAATTATGTATATCCTTTGGGTCTAGTTAATGTATTATGTATCTCTATCAAAATAATATCAGAAGTAGATGTATCGCAATAAAAATAAGGTATATCAACTTCAAAATTATGTATCTGAGAAAAAATGGAGTAACAGTTTAAAATTATGTATCTCAACATCAAAATTATTTGTACATATACTAATTATGTATCAAAAAATTACAAAATAAGGGATTATTTATAATTTAATAAATTGAAAAATTACAAAATAAGGGATTATTTATAATTTAATAAATAGAAGGAATAAAAAGTAAATAGATGTAAACTTGAAATTTATGTAAGTTTTCAAATTCTTTTTACGCCATGCATAAATATCATTATTATGGTATCTACGCATAGCAATACTACCTCCGTCCTATTTTATGTGTCGCTATTTGATTGGGCACAGAGTTTAAGAAATAAGTGATGACTTTGTAAAGTTTACAAAGTTATCCCTCTTAAATTTATTTTAATGTATATTTTTTAGTTGTCTTTTCTTAATAAGTGAGATCCACTAAGGATAAAATGTGAATTATATCATTAAATAGTTACCAAACAAGGAAAGATGACATTTTTTTAAGAGAGACCAAAAATAAAATGTAACACATAAAATGAAACGGAGAGAGTAATGCGTTAGTCACATATACATCTTACACTCCAGTTTGCCCTCCCTCCATTTCCTCCAGTACGCCTCATGATTAGTGGCATGTGGACTCAACATAATCAGATGGACAAAATTATTTTTATTAACTACTCTCTCACAACTTCCCAACACTTCTCCTCTTCAAACACATCATTTCTCCAAGTCCAAGAACAATGTGAACAGAGTAAGTTACCTAAAATGGAAAAATCATGGCCTTGCTTCGGTGTTATTAAAATCAGCCACCTAAAATTAATCAAAAACATGATCTTTACTTGAAGTAAAGTAATATTTTTATATCCACCAAGATGGTATTTTTTGTTGTGACAAGAAAAAAAAGTTAGCGGTGGAGAAGAAAGGCGATTCTGTTATTTCTTGTTTGAGATTGAAAGAACTCCATCTTCTCCCAAACCAATTTATTTTCATGCCTTGCAGGGTTAGGAGGAGAATTTCTATTGTCAGAACTAATGGATTCGTGGGAGTAAAAAGATAAGTGTTGGGGAGTTGTGAGAGAGTAGTTAATAAAAATGATTTTGACCATCTGATCAAATTGAGGTCACGTATCATTAATCAAGAGGCCTACAGGAGGAACTGGAGAGAGGGCTTACTGGAGGGGATCTGGTTTCCTTTTTTTTATATCACATGTAACACATGTTATATATATGTGTTTCATATGTATTTATTATATTTATTTATTTATTATATAAGTGAGGTAGCTTGACTTTAACTAGTGTTCTGGAATAGAAAAGAAGTTGTTGTCTATGGGGGCTTGGGAGTGTAGAGGGTATGCAGATAATATGTGGGAGATGAATATTAGTTGTATAAGGGAGACCACTAGAGAGGTTTTAGGTGTCTCGAGAGGCCGATCTAACAAGCACCAGGGGGACAAGTGGTGGAATGAAGAAGTTAAAAGGAAGGTGAAGACTAAGAAGATGGCATATTCTGAGTTGGTTGAGAGCACGGATGATGAGGAGAAGCAGATAAATAGGAAGGAGTATATGTTAGCTTGGAAGGAGTCTAAGTTAGCGACTACAACGGCTAAGACAACAACCTTTGAGAGTTTCCATGCAGCTTTAGAGGAGAAAGATGGGGATAAGAAGTTGTATAGGCTTGATAAGGCTAGGTACAGAAAGGCTCATGACCTTGACCAAGTGAAGTGTATAAAGAGAGAAGATGGCAAAATGTTGGATGAGGATGCCCACATTGGGAGGAGGTGACAATCTTATTTTCATAGAACTTTGAATAACGAAGGGGACAAAGGTTTTGTGCTGGGGGACTTAAAGAACTCAAAACAGTGTCATAATTACGGTTATTGTAGGAGTATCAAGGTGGAGGAGGTCAAGGGTGCGATTCGAAGGATGCGTAGGAGTAGAGCGACTGGACCAGATGAGATCTCGGTAGATTTTTTTAAGAGCATGGGCAGGGAAGGCTTAGTGTGGCTGACGAAGTTGTTTAGCATCATCTTTCGGGCATCAAAGATGACTAAAGATTGGAGATGGAGTATGATAATCCCATTATATAAGAACAAAAGGGACATTTAGAGTTGCAACAATTACAGGGCATCAATGTAACAACCTAAAAATTTGATGAACTATGTGAAATTTGTAATTTTGTGAGATTGGACTATTTTACCGCTCCTCATAGTTGAATTATGATATTTCTATAGTGTGGAGTAATTGGAATGGATTTCGATGCATTTTGGTACCATTTATGCTATATTGTGATTTTTTATGGTTTCGAGAGCCTTATTTTTTACTTATGTGGATATCTTTTGATCCATGCATTGGATGCTGAACGTACTATTTTAGCAGCTTTGAAATATCAATTTTAGGTTAGGTAGACTTTTGGTTAAGGTCCCGGTGCACCCGAGTTCATTTCGACATATTGATTGGAAAGTGGAAAAATTAAAAATATGGGGAGGGGACTCACATTTTGTTAAAACAACCTCGGATAGAAAATCCGACTTTGCCAGTAGATCCAAAATGTTGATTTTAGGGTGGTAAGATGTTTGGTGTGATGTTACAGCTTTTCAAACTTATTTCGACCCTCGAATTGGAAAATTATAATTTCAGATTTTGGGAGTCAACTTTGTAAAAATGATATTTTTTTCGAAAATCTGATATCTTCATTGAGTCTAGAGCATTGAATTTAGTATAGTTATATAGTTCATTTGCATATATCAAACTTTGAATGAATTTCGGACACCCTATTGAAGTCTGGATTGGACTTTAAAAAACAACTTTTTGTGCATATTTTTCTGCAATATATATAGCAATTTTGGACCTTTTCTCCTCATTTTTCATCTTGCCTCTTGGGAGTTAAACCCTAAAATAGTGTGAAAACTTAAAAATGAAGTTTGTGGGAGCTTGAAAATCTAGAATAACACTTATTTTTTGATTCTATTACGGATTTAACATGAAATTTTATCATTTTCTACTTTAATTACGTGATTAATTTCACAAAATTTCAAAAATCTAAGGGTTTGATTTTAAATCCAAAGTTGACTAGTTTAAATTTAAAATCCAACTAGTTTTTCATTAATTCGAAAATTATTATTTTAAAATCCAACACTGGTTCTTGATTTTAACCTTCAAAATAACATTGATTCTTGATTTAAAATTATCATTTCATTAATTTGGATTTTAAATTAAGAATCACTGATATTTTATTTGAAAAACTAGTTGGATTTTATTAATGATAATTTAAATTAAGTTGGATTTAAAAACTAGTTGATTTCAAATTAATAAGTTGATAATTTAAATTATTCAAATTAAATTAATAAGTTTGATTTAAAAACTAGTTGCATTTTATTAATGATAATTTAAATTAAGTTGGATTTTAAATTAACCTTCAAAACAACACTGATTCTTGATTTTACCCCAAAAATTAACCTTCAAAACAACACTGATTCTTGATTTTAACCCAAATTTCAAATATTTTATCTGGTAAAGCTTAAAATTGATTTTTCTTCTATTTGAACCTCATTTCTAACTCAATTTACTTGAGTTTTCAGCTGTATATTCCTAAAAATATGGGAAACACATTTTTAAAGTAAAGTTATGATTCTGCCTTTTTTCTTTTCAAAAATTCATTTTAGGGGTACTTTTTGACCCTGAACCAAAAGTAGTCAAGATGGATGTCATTGGTTTTGTTTTTATGAGTAGATTATGTATTTGATATTTTTAGTAGAGTTTGAAATTATTCATGAAAAGTAAGGTCATGGATTCGAAGTGTAGCAGACCGATTTTGGCTTTTAAGGTAGGTTATGAATTTACTATTCCAAACTGGGCTGGGTAGCAAATGATGGTACAAAATGCATGTTAAGGGTGAGAACTAATCATGAAAAATTTCTATCGATGTGCTGTGCTTGTGTAGGGGCCTATATGTGATGTCATTGTCGAAATTGAGATATTATGTGATATGTGTGACCGTGTGGGGTCCTATGTGATATTGATAGTCTTGAATACATGTGAATAATGGTATTATTAAAATGCTAAATTTCTTACCATTGCTGTGTTGTGATTATATTCATACTTTATTGGCATATGAGATACGTGAAAATTCATAGATGAAACGAAAGTAATGAGTGGATATTAGCTCACGTGGTTGTGGAAATGTATTATTGTGGTTGGTTGTGGAAATATATCATATGGTTGGTTGTGGAAATACTCATTGTTATTGGTTGTGAGTATTACATCTTCATATCATACACAATTATGAAATATTGGTACCTCCATGGCAATATTTGAGAAACATTGGCAACACTTGATAACACCTTTCCAAAGAATATTCCAGAAAGAAGATATGATATATATGGATTATATATGGGTTGATGAACCTCCCATGGGTCCTGCGTTGGGAGGATTGCCTCCGTAGATGTATACGGGGATTATGCAACAATCTAGAGATTGTGCGACGAGATCGTGCATCATCACCATTATCATCATCTTCGTATACATTGCACTTACTTTATTGTGTTTATATTATTTTGTATTGCCATTTATTTAATTATCTTATCTTCTTTTACTTGTATTTTATAATCTTGTATATGCATGTTCTGTCTTGTTCTACTTATATGTGATGTAATGCACACTTGTGTTTTTAATATATGTGATATATTGGAACTATTAGTGCAAGCGGTGCGGGCTACCATTGTGGGATATTTTCTGATTGTAGGTGACGTGTCCTTAGTGTATATTTTGTATGCTTTATTTACTACTTTCCTTGGTCGTCCTATGATACCTACTGAGTACAAGTGGACCGTACTTATGGCTACTATGCCCTTTCGGTATAGGTCCTAGCTCGTGTGTGCCTCATCTTGCTTGACTTGGGCAATTGTTGGAGCTTCCAAGGTAAAGGTTGGACATTCATACGTTTGAAGTTCACTTCTATCATTCTATAGTAGTTATGTCTTTATTCGTATTCAGAGATAGATATTATTACTTTATGGTTATTTTTCTTATGTATTTGACTCTTGGATTGTATTAGTAGTTCTTACACTATTTAACACCTGGTTTTGGGCATGATTGGTATTTTTTTAAGTTCTTTCCACATTGTTATGATTACTTGTATGGTTTAGCTTTGTTCTAGAAGGCTTACCCTAAATATATTTGTCTTTTCTTTTTCCTTTTTGTATCAGTTTTTATGATAGACTTACTTGTCAAGGTACGCTGCGACAAGTGCCATCATGACCTTTGTTTTAGGTTTATAACAAATTAGTATCAGAGCAGCCAGGTTTATTGGTCTAAATAATGTAAGAACGGGATGTCTAATAGAGTTTGGCGAATTGGTAAATAGATGTCTGTATCTATCTTAGTGAGGCTATAGAATATCTTTAGGAAATTTCTCTCATTTTATTCCTTATCATGAGAAGTTCTTCCATACCTTGTGTTCTGAGTTATGTTTTACTCTTTCTACGTAGATGATGTGGCTTATACAATATCTTATCAGTTAAGAGCTACAACGAGAGATTGGTATAGGTCACTTGTCAGTTGTAAACCCTGTGATTCTCTCGAGATAACTTGGGAACAATTCACCAAGACTTTTCTAGAGAGATTTATGCCTTTCAATTTGAGATATCATATGCAAGACAAGTTTGATCATTTGGAGTAGGGCTCTATGGCAGTTGCTGAGTATGAGGCATGCTTCCATGCCCTATCCAGATATTCCTATGATAGCTTTTCTACTGAGTCTGAGAATATTCAAAAGTTTGTGAAGGGTTTGGAAATCTCTTTTTAGTTGGCTATATCTTAGATGGTTGTGTTTGAGGCTTCTTTTCTAAGTATTGTGGATCATGCTAAGACCACAGAGGGTATTCTTAGTGTATCTTAGGGAGGCACCAAGAAGGTACGATGGTTTGGTGAGTTCAGGAGTTAGACCTCTCGAGGCAGAGATTTTAGAGGTTCTCATGGATACCATGGTAGGCAAGTTTAGGTAGCTTTATAGAGTTCAGTTGGTGGACCTTCTAGTTTAGAAGTTTAGGGCGGTAATTCAGGCCAAGTTATACCTTCTCCTATTTAGACTGGTCATAAAGGTTTCTATATGTGTGATAAGATTGTCTATGTGTCCAGGGACTTTCCTCGTTGAGTGATTTGAGCTACTCCTATTTTATCTGGATGAGTATGAGGCATGAGGGATAGCGGTGCTATTAGAGGTGCGAAGGTCAAAGGTAGTGGAGCTCGTAGGGGTGGCCGTTGGGCCACTCAGGAAATCGGTAGTCGTAGGGCTACTCAGGCAGCTGTTGGTCATGGTCAACGTTATGATATACTACCTAGACCCGAGGTAGAGGCTTCTGATGTTTTGATTATAAGTATCATCCTTGTTTGTTTTAGACCTTCATCTATATTATTTGATTTCGGATTGACTTTCTCCTATATGTCAATGTATTTTTCTTTGGGTTTTGATTCTGTTAGTGAGCCTCTTGCCTTGCCTATTCGTGTAGCTACCGTAAAAGGTGATTCATTAGTGGTGGATCGGGTGCACCGATCTTGTGTTGTAATGTAAGATCCTATAAAGTTCTAAGTCTAAAATTCATCTCCCTAAGCTTTACAAGCTCCAACACTTAGAAATTTTAGCTAAGTGTTTCAAAACTTAGTCTTATTTTAGACCTCCGAATTTTGGAATTTATTTAATGACCTTCCCAACCTCCATTTTTATATTTTCAAGTTGAATTGCGATGGGGCAAAGTCGTAGTACATCCCGGGTGAGTTTCAAAATTTTCAAAGTAGCATAAGGGCAGGTTTGGTTTACCAAACTAGTAGCCAAAGACTATTAGGGGGCGCCGCCCATGGTGTAGCATTTGTGGGCAAATCACCACCAAAGGCGCTGCCCAGGGTACAAAAGGCTCTATCAAAGGCGTCTCCCTTTGTGTAGCCTTTGTACCCAGTTTTTCAAAAGTACACTTCCGTGTATTGAGGGTTAATTTGGTCATTTTCCCACCCCTATATATATCAAAAGTATGTGATTAAGGCACAAAAGCACCAAAATACACTTCTTTTCATCAATTTCTCTCAAGAACAAGAGCAAGCATTTCAATTTGAAGACCCAAACCTAAGAGATTTCACCGTAGATCATTAAGGAACTTTCTTCTAAGGTATGTGTTGTGTTGATTTATTGATTCCTTCCATCCATAAAGTTCAAGAACCCTCTTTTAAATTATGAACCTTGTTATTATGTTGTGGGTTGATTTGCTCATGTAATTGATGTTGTAAAATCCCCAAGTTAGGGTTTTTGGGTGTTTTTATGAAGTTATGATATCATATGAGTTGGAAACATGTAAATTTGGTTGTTCATGATGAATAATTTGATGATTAAATCTATGCCTAAGTTGTGTATGTAAGGTGTTTGATAAAATGCCTAAGAGATTAGAAATCATGTATTAAAGTTAAATTGTTGCCTAAATAACCAATTCATCCTATACCCTTATGAAAACAATGACTTCTATGAAATTGTATGCATTATGATTGTTGACGGGATGTTCATGAAACTAGATTTGATGGACTTTGGCATGTTATATGCATTCCCTTCTATGTATAAAATTTTGAAAACTGTGTAGTATGAAATCCCCAACTTATGGCACTATGAATTGTGGACTTTATTCCTATGATCAAGAATTGTCATGATATGTCAATTTCCTTCTATTGAGTCTAGGGGGTAATTTTACTAAAAAATATAGCTATGTTCCTAGAGCCAGTGTCATGTTTTCATGACACTCTTAGTCAAGCCATGTTCAGTAGAATTCTGTCAGACATGTGACTCAGGAAAGTGAGTAACTCAATAATCTCAGTAGTATTCCGTCCGTCAACAGAACTTGATAAACCCAGTGAGTTTAGTCCAGTTAATTATGTTTAGAGTCTATTCAGATAGGAGTAGGAATTAACACTGAGTGAACCCAAGGATCGAAACACACACTGTCAGATGAGGGTATGATTCTTAGAAGTCATCCTTGCATTCCAAAAATATGTAGCTAATATAGGTTGAGACATCAACACTGTCAGATGAGGGTTGATGAGGTGGATAAGTACTATCAGATGAGGGCCCCACCATTCTCTTTTTGGGACACTGTCAGATGAGTATTACCCACAACTTGTCTCTAGTAGTGGCGTGGTATTAACTCCTCCCAATTAGGGCACAGATTGGACCCCAGCTTAGCTATTATAGCGTATTGGGGGCATGTCGGTTAGATAACTACTTCCCACAGTCTCAGTATCAGTCTCAGTAAAATAACTCAGATAGTTCTTCAGAATTCAAAACTGTCAGATATAGTCACTTATGTTATCAGTCATATTAGTCATATGAACTCAGTTACCAGTCATGTTAGTTATCACTAAATTCATGTTATCACAGTCTCAGCTATAGTACTATGTATTAATGCATGTATTCTCATATTTATACTACCCAGTTAGCCAGTATTATTCATGCATATGAACCCCATGCATTCATCGTAACTCACATGCATACCAGTATATTAAAAGTACTAATGCATTTGTACTATGGTGTCTTATACCATAGGTTCAAAGACACGATCTCCAAAGCATCAGTAGATTCCAGATCAGTAGTCAGTTAGTGGTGAGTCCTTATCCCCCGAGGATGATATGATTTGTTACTTCATTATTACAGTACTTAATTATTTTAGTTGGCAGAGTTAGTTGGGGACATGGCTTATCAACTCCTTATCCAGAAAGTTATGTTTTAGAGGCTTTTCAGACTATTATATTCAGACAGTTATCTCAGTTGTTTTAGGTATTTCATACCCCACCAGATGTTATTTTTTATTAGATTTGAACATTATGGTCTTTCAGCCTTTATATCAATATTTATTCAGTATATTATGCAGTGTACAGGTACATATATCAATAATGGGTTAGCTTGTGGTCATTTGGGGTCATGAGCACCGTGTAGCATTCTGGATACTAGATTCGGGGCGTTAAAAACTTGGTATAGATCCTAAAGTTCAATAGAGTCTGAGGAACTCTGAAAGCTGCATCTAGTAGAGTATTGTACATGGGTGTGTTGCGCGCCACATTGATGTACAGGGGGCTATAAGATGTTTTAGGAATAATTTCCCTTCTTTCAGTATTCATGCCATGCTAGTGAGCATAATCTTAAGTCAATCTCTTAGTCTACTCCATTTCACCTCTTTATTTCAAAATATACCTCCTGAGAGAAGAACCCAGCCTGTCCAAGAAGATCCCTTGGATGAGCATGTTTCTCATGCGGAGTTCAGGGCTGCATTCACTACTCTTGCTCAGTTAGTTGTTGCTCAAAATAAATGACCATTTGTCATTCTTACCAACCTTATGGTCAATTCAGCTGCAGCTAGGACTTGGGACATCACTCAAATGAACCATCCATCCTTTGTCAAGTTTACGTTAGATGAGGACCCTCGGGAATTCATTGATCAGGTTCAGAATGTGATAGACATCATGGGGGTGACTATTATTGAGAGTGCTGATCTAGCTGTATATCAGTTGTAGGATGTGGCTCATACTTAGTTCAAACAGTGAAAGTCAGAGAGGTCAGATAATACAGATCCTATAGAGTGTGAGGATTTTGTCACTGTATTCTTAGATAGATTCCTTCCCCAAGAGCTTAGAGAAGATAAGGTGCTCGAATTCATCAACCTCAGGAAGGGCAACATGAAGATGAAAGAGTATTCTCTTAAGTTTACTCTATTAGCTAGATACGCCCCTTATGTAGTTGCAGACAACAAGGCCAAGATGAGAAAGTTTGTTTAAGGGATGAATAATAACATGGTAAATGAGTACAAATCCACTATGCTGAACAGTGACATGACTTTAGACAGACTCACGACTCATGCTTAGCAGATAGAAGAACAAAAGATTAAGATTAAGGAGAAGTAGAGTAAAAAAGTAAGGACAGGTACTTTCAAATTTGGTCAGCCTAAAATAGAAGAAGGAAACTGTTCTCAATTTTGTACTGAGACATCAGTTCCATCCCCTTCATCAGTTAGTGCTCCAGTGATGAAATTCAAAGACGACAACAAAGATAGGGTGCCAGGCTCTAAGTCTCAGGGTAGTGTTAGCAGTGCCCGAACAAATCCCCTTTGTCAGACTTGTGGTAAGAACCACAAGGGTGTTTGCACAGCTGGCAGCGATGTCTGTTTTAGTTGTGGAAAGCCAGACCATAGAGTTAGAGATTTTCCCAATCAAGTTATCAGGGTCAGCAGAACCATTTCTCAGCTCAGTTCGGTCACCCAAATCAGTAGGGTGTCACTTCCAGCACTTCTAGTGGGCAATGCCCAAATCGCCTTTATGCTTTTTAGACTCCACAGGATCAGGAAAATTCTCCTAATATAGATACTGGTATGTTACAGATCTTTCATGTGCATGTTTATGCTTTGCTATATCTAGGTGCTTTTTTGTCCTTATTACTCCCTATATAGCAGGCAATTTCAAAAATATTCCAAAATTCTAGAAGAGCCCTTCTCAGTTTCTACCCCAGTGGGTAAAACCATCATAGTCCGGCGGGTATACAAGAACTGCTCGATTATGATATTTCAAAAAGTTTCTTTATTAGACTTAGTCGAATTAGATATGACTGATTTTGATGTCATTCTTGGCATGGATTGGCTTCATTCCTGCTATGCTACAGTCGACTGCGGAAATAAAATAGTCCAGTTCCAATTTTTGAATGTACCCATCCTATAGTGAAAGGATAGTGTATCCGCTTTTAGAGGCCAGCTTGTTTCCTACCTTCGGGCAAGGAAAATGAAATCTAAGAAATGTGTCTATCATCTAGTTCAAGTTAAGGACACTAGTTCTGACACTCCTAGTCTTTAATCAATCCCAATCATGAATAAATATTTAGATGTCTTTCTCGAATATCTTCCAGGAATTTCTCCTGAATGGGAAATAGACTTCAGTATAGATCTTCTTCTAAATACTCAGCCTATATCTATTCCTCCACATAGAATGGAACTAGCAAAAATTTGAGAAATGAAAGATCATTTGAAGGATCTCTTAGATAAGGGATTTATCAGACCCAATGTTTCCCCATGGGGTACACCAGTCTTATTCGTGCGCAAGAAAGACGGTTCTCTCAGAATATGTATTGATTACTGTCAGTTCAATAAAGTGATAGTCAAGAACAACTATCCTCTTCCTAGAATCGATGACTTATTTGACCAACTTCAGGGTGCCAGCTATTTTTCTTAGATAGACCTCACATCCAGTTATCATCAGCTCAGAGTCAGAGAATGTGACATTCCAAAAATAGCCTTCCATAATCGGAATGGTCACTTTGAATTCTTAGTTATGTCCTTTGGTATTACCAATGCCTTAGCAGCTTTCATGGACTTGATGAATTGTGTGTTTAAGCAGTACTTGGACATATTCATCATAGTATTCATAGATGATATTCTGCCCCATTATGCAAACCATCTCTGAATCTTACTCCAGACTCTCAGAAATCATCAGTTGTTCGCCAAATTTATTAAGTGTGAGTTTTGGTTAAGGTCAGTAGTATTCCTTGGTCATATCTTTTCTGGTGGTGGCATTAGAGTAGATTCTCAAAAGACTGAAGCGATAAGAAACTGGCCCAGACTTGTCTCTCCATCAGATATCAAGAGTTTCTTTTGTTTGGCTGGCTATTACAGGCGGTTTTTTGAGGGATTGTCTTATATTGGATCCTCTATGTCCAGGTTGACTCAGAAGAAATTCAAATTTCAATGTTCAAATCTTTGCGAGGAGAGTTTTCAGGAGTTGAAGACTCGACTCACCTCAGCTCCAGTCTTACCTCTTCCAGATGGTTCAGATGGGTTCGTAGTATATTGTGATGCATCCAGAGTAGGTTTAGGTTATGTCCTTATGCAATATGGTAAGGTCATAGCCTATGCCTCCAGACAACTTAAACCCCATGAGAAGTATTATCCTACTCATGATCTTGAGTTAAAAGCTGTAGTATTTGCCTTATAGATTTGGAGGCATTATCTATGTGGCATTTATGTAGATGTGTTCACAAATCATAAGATTCTTCAGTATGTCTTTTCTCAGAAAGATCTCAATCTTCGTCAGAGAAGGTGGTTAGATCTCTTAAAGGATTATGACATGAGTGTCCTTTATCATCCGAGTAAGGCCAACATTATAGCTGACGCTCTCAGTAGACTATCTATGGGTAGTGTTGCTCATGTTTAGAACAGTAAGATGAATTTATCTTAGGAAATCCATTAGCTTGCCATACTAGGCGTTTGCTTAGTTGACATAGAATAGGGTGATATATGGGTTCAGAGTAGTTCAGAATCATCTCTAGTTTCTGAGGTAAAAGAAAAGTAAGATAGAGATCCCAACCGTGGTAAGATGAAAGAGTCATTCAAGGATCAGAAAGTAGAGGTTTTCTTCTAAGGGGGATATGGTGTTCTGCATTGTCAGAGTCATCTGTGTATTCTGGGTATAGATGACTTGAGACAACAAGTTCTTGCATAAGTGCATGGTGTGCACTACTCTATTATCCAGGGGCCACTGTGATATATTTCCACTTGCGGGAGATCTATTGGTAGAGTAAGATGAAGAGAGTCATTTCAGAGTTTGTGGCTAAGTACTCTACATCTCAGCAGGTTAAGATAGAGCATTAGACGCCTAGTGGTTCCATGTAAGAGTTCATTGTTCCTACTTGGAAGTGGGAAGCGGTGAACATAGATTTCGTTATGGGGTTACTTTGAACTCGTCATTAGCATAATTTAGTTTAGGTCATTATAGATAGGATCACCAAGTCAGATCATTTCTTTCCAGTTCATACCTCCTATTCAACCGAGGATTATGCCAAACTCTATATCAAAGAGTTGGTCAGATTGCACGATACTCTATTTACTATTATCTCTTACAGAGGTACCCAGTTTACCTCTTACTTTTGGAAAGCATTACAAAAGGGTCTTGGTACCCTAGTCCATCTCACTACAACCTTTTATCCTCAAACTGATAGTCAAGCACAAAGGACCATTCAAACCATAGAAGATATGCTAAGGGCATGTGAAATTAATGTCAAGGGAAGTTGGGATGACCACTTGCCTTTGATTGAGTTTACATATAACAATAACTATCAGTCCATTATTCATATGTCTTCATTTAAAGCTCTTTACGGTAGCAAATGCAAATCTCTAGTTGGTTGGTTCGAAGTCAGTGAGGCCTCAGTCATAAGGCCTGACTTAGTATTCGATGCCTTATAGAAGGTTCAGTTGATCAGAGAAAGGCTTTTTTCTACTCAGAGCCGACAGAAGTCTTATGAAGATGTCTGTAGAAAGGATCTCAAGTTCAAGATTGGTGACTATATCTATCAAAGGATCTCTCCCATGAAGGGAGTGAAGAGGTTCGACAAGAAGGGAAAGCTCAGTGCTCGTTATATCAGTCCCTTTAATATTCTCAGTTGGTTCGGCAAAGTAGCTTATGCGCTCGAGTTTTCTTCAGATCTAGCCTCGGTTCATCCAATATTCCATGTCACCTTGATCAAGAAATGCATAGGTGACACATCAGTCATACTCCCTATTCAGAGCATAGATGTTCAAAATAGCCTATCTTATGAAGAGATTTCAGTTGAAATCCTAGACTATCTCTGCCAACTCAGGTCAAGCTCAAGGTAACAGTTCTCCTTAAGCTTTTCAGCTTCATGTATAGTATTCATTACAAACTTGATATCTAGTTTCATGCTCATGTTCTCATTATAACCTTAGTATTAAGTACCATTTCATATTCAGTCATCCATTTATGTATTGGTTCAGTCCTATAATCATACATCAGATATGCATTCTCATTTTGAGAAACTTAGTTTATTAGAACACCCAGTCATGCATACGTGAATCAGTTATGTGTCCATCAGATATGCATGTTCAATATGTTCAGTTTATCAGTCATGTAAGTCATGAGATCATGTTTCAGTCATTCATGTTCAATTCATGTTCAGCTTATTATTTCCTCTCTCAGTCAGTCTCATTCGAGGACGAAAGTTCCCAAGGGGGAGATATAGTAAGATCCCATAAAGTTCTACGTCTAAAATTCAGCTCCCTAAGATTTACAAGCTCTAATACTTAGAAATTTTAGCTAAGTGTTCAAAACTTACCCTTACTTTAGACCTTCGAACTTTGGGGATTTATTTGACGACCTTCTTGACCTCCGTTTTTAGATTCCTTCCATCCATAAAGTTCAAGAACCCTTTTTTAAATTATGAACCTTGTTATTATATTATGGTTTGATTTGTTCATGTAATTGATGTTTTAAAATCCCCAAGTTAGGGTCTTTGTGTGTTTTTATGAAGCTATGATATCATATGAGTTGAAAACATGTAAATTTAGTTATTCATGGTGAATAATTTGATGATTACACCTATGCCTATGTTGTGTATGTAAGGTGTTTGATAAAATGCCTAAGAGATTAGAAATCATGTATTATATCTAAATTTTGGCCTAAATAACCAATTCATTCTATACCCTTATGAAAACAACGACTTCTACGATATTGTATACATTATGATTCTTGATGGGATGTTCATGAAACTAGATTTGATTGACTTATGTCATGTTGTTATATGCATTTCCTTCCATGTATAAAATTTTGAAGACTATGTATAGTATGAAATCCCCAACTTATGGCACTATGAATTGTGGACTTTATTTCTATGATCAAGAGATATCATGACACGTCAGTTTCCTTCAATCGAGTCTTGGGGGTACTTGTACCCAAAAAATATAGCTTTGCCTAGAGCCAGTGTCATATTTACACGACACTCTCAGTTAAGTCATGTTCAGTAGAATTCAGTTAGTCATGTGACTCAAGAAAGTCAGTAACTCAATAATCTCAGTAGTATTCCATCAGTCAACAGAACTTCATGAACCCAGTTAGTTTAGTCCAGTTAATCATGTTCAGAGTTTATTCAGATAGGAGTATGAATTATCATCGAGTAAACCCAAGGATAGAAACACACACTATCAAATGAGGGTGTAATTCTTAGAATTCATCCTTGTGTTCCAGAACTATGTAGCTAGCATAGGTTGAGACATCAACACTGCCAGATAAGGGCAGATGAGGGGGATAAGCACTGTCAAATGAGGGCCCTGCCATTCTCTTTTAGAGACACTGTCAGATGAGGGTTACCCACATCTTATCTCTACTAGTGGTGCAGTATTGACACCCCTCTAATTAGGGCACAGATTGGATCCCATCTCAGCTATTATAGCACATTTGGGGCATGTCGGTCAAATAACTACTTCCCATAGTCTTAGTATTAGTCTCTATAAAAGAACTCAAATAGTTCTTTAGAATTTGGGACTATCAGATATAGTCACACATGTTATCGGTCATATTAGTAATCAAAACTCAGTTACCAGTCATGCTAGTTATCAGTAAATTCATGTTATCATGGTCTCAGCTATAGTACTATGTATTCATGCATGTATTCTCACATTCATACTATTTAGTTAGCCAGTATTATTCATGCATATGAAACCCATGCATTCAGTCTACCTCACATGCATACCAGTATATTCAAAGTACTGAAGTATTTTTTCTATGGTGTCTTATACCATAGGTGTAGACACACGGCTCCAGAGCATCAGTAGATTCCAGATATTAGCAGTCAGTCAGCAGTAAGTCCTCATCCTTTGAGGATGATATGATTTGTTACTTCATTATTACAGTACTTAGTTATTTCAGTCGCGGAGTTATTTCAATCGCGGAGTTAGTTGGGGACATGTCCCATCAACTCCTTATCAAGAAAGTTATGTTTTAGAGGCTTTTCAGACTATTATGATCAAACAATTATCTCAGTTGTTTTGGGTGTTTCATACCATACCAGATGTTATGTTTTATTAGATTTGAACCTTATGGCTTTTCAGCCTTTATTTCTGCCTTTATTCAGTATATTATGTAGTGTACAAGTATAGATATCAGTCATGGCTTAGCTTATGGTCCTTCATGGTCATGAGCACCATGTAGCATTCCAGGTACCAGATTTGGGGCATTACATGTGACCTTTTTTAGATGTGAGACTTTGGTAGACTTTCCTGTGTTAGTCATAGTCAATTTTAATATTATTTATGGAATGGATTGGTTGGCTCCTTATTATGCTGTCATAGATTATTTTTCTAAGAATGTAACTTTAGCTTCACCGGGTGTGCCAAGGATAGATTGGAAGGGACACTTCATTCGGGTCCTAAGAGGATTATATCTTTTGTTCAGGGTCATAAATTGGTTGAAAGGGGATGTTTGTCTTACTTGGATCATATTCGTGACACTAGTATTGTATCACTTCCTTCCTTGGATTCTGTTCATGTTATTCGTGAGTTTATAGATGTGTTTCCTATAGACTTTCCTGATATGCCTCCAGATCGAGATATTGATTTTGCTAATGATGTTAAGTCAAGCACCAAGACCATTTTTATTCCTCCTTATAGGATGGCCCCAGAAGAGTTGAAGAAACTGAAGGACCAGTTGCATGAGTAGTCGAATAAGGGATTTATCTAACCTATTATTTCACCTTGGAGTGTTACTATCTTGCTTATGAATAAAAAGGTTGGGTCTATGCTTGATGTGTATTATTTATCGACAGTTGATCAATAAGATGATGGTTAAGTATAAGTATCTTTTTCTTTGCATTGATGATTTATTTGATCAGTATTAGGGTGTTGTGGTGTTTTCAAAGATTGATTTGAGGTCCGATTATTACCAGTTGAGGATTAGAGCTTTGGACATTCTGAAAACTTTTTACCCTTGATATGGTCATTATGAGTTCTTGGTCATGTCTTTCAGGTTGACCAATTCCCCTGCCGCATTCATGAAGTTGATGACTCAGGTGTTTCGATCATATCTCAACTCTTTTTTATTGTGTTTATAGCTGATATCTTGGTTTATTCCAAGATTGAGATTGAGCATGAGGAGCATTTGCAGATTGTTATTTAGATATTGAGGGATGAGAAATTATATGCCAAGTTTTCTAAGTGTGAGTTTTGGTTGGAGTCTATTTCTTTCTAGGGTAATGTAGTGACTAAGAAAGGTATTATGGTTGATACAACCAATGTTGTAGTGTTTTGTGATTGGGATAGACCTACTTCGCCCACCGAGATTAAGATTTTTGTTGGCTTAGCAGGTTATTATCGACATTTTTAAGGGTTTCTCATCAATTGCATCTCTATTGACCAAGTTGACCCAGAAGAAGTTTTTTTTTCAATGGTTCGATGCTTGTGAGGCGAGCTTTCAAAAGCTCAAGGATTTGTAGACTTCAGCTCCCATCTTGACTTTTTCCAAAGAGAGCGTGGGATTTATCATCATTTGTAATGCTTCAGCTATTAGGTTAGGTATTGTGTTGATGAAGGAGGGCAAGGTTATTAATTATGGATCTCATCAGTTGAATATTTATGAAAGGAATTATCTTACCCATGATTTATAGTTGTGCGCAGTCATGTTTCCCTTGATGTTATGGAAGCACTAATTGGAGTTTGTTGTGAGATCTTCTCGAATCATGGTAGCCTTCAGAACTTCTTCACCCAGTGAGATCTTAAAATGAGGCAAAGTCATTGTCTTGAGTTGCTTAAGAATTATGACTTGACTATTCTCTACTATACGGGTAAGGCTAATATGGTTGCGGATTCCTTGAGCTGAAAGTCGACTAGCATAGGTAGCTTTGCGCATCTTTTGACACAAGAGAAACCTTTTGGTCTTAGAGGTTCATTCTTTAGCTAACCAGATGGTTAGACTTGATATTTCCACACCTGGACATATCTTGGCATTTATGGAGGCTAGATATTATAATACCCCGTACATCTACCTAGCTTGAAATCATCCCAAGTATGTTAGAAACTTACTTTGAAAGATGAATCCACTTTTATATAAGTGGATTTCTTTTAGATTTTCACTTTTTTTCATGTGACAAATTGAATTAGCTTTCCAATAATACCAATTTCGTCCAAATCCTGTATTGGGGTAGAAAGTTATGGCTATTTTACAGAAAGCAGTCAAAACTGCCCAGGTGCGACTGTGAGGGTCGACGGACCGTTGAGCTAGCGACAGACCATCAAGCTAGTGACGGACCGTCGCCTAAGCCGTCGTAGCGGAGGCAGTGAGATAACCTTCTGCCTAAGGGCGATGGCTCAAGCTGACGAACCGTAGAGCTAGAAATGGACTGTCGTCCAAGCCATCGCAATAGAGGCAGTGAACCCCTATTCGGCCCAGGTGCGACGGTCAGTGCCGACGGACCGTCGACCCAGTGATGGGCCGTCGCACCCACTATCGCATAGTTTGTTCAGCTATTTTAAGTCATTTTTATAAGGGGTTTTGGTCTTTTACCACTTGTTTTAACCCCTAATAATATCATATCAAGGCTCATAATTTCATTATCCATCTACAACATAAAATTAGGGTTTCCTTTCAAATATAATCCCCAAGACTAAGAAACCCTAGGTATTTAATTTTAAGTCAAGGATTCAAGTTTTCCTTCATCAATCTTAAAGAAATCAATCACCCAGGTATGTCATGTGTTGATTCATGTGTCCTTTTCACCCATGAAGCTTAAGAATCTCTTTTCAAAATCCAAGATTTGTGTATTTATTAGTGTTAATGATTTATATTGAATTGAAATTCATGGTCAGGATGTTGTGGGGTTTTGATACATGTGTAGACCTTATGGTGATTTAGAACTTGTACTTCATGAAATCTCCAACTTATTGTATTATGGATTGTGATGTTGGTCACGTATTTAAGAAAGTCATGCTTTGTTGGTTTTATGTTATTGAGTTCTGGGGGTACTTGTACTTGAAAATTAGTTGTGTGCCTAGAGCCAGTGTCATGTTTTACAAATACTCTCAGTTGAGCCATGTTTATAGAAATTCAGTCAGTCTTGTGACTCAGGAAAACTCAGTAAACTCAGTAATGTCAGAAACCTCAGAAATTCAGTAATCTCAGTAGTGTTCCATCAGTCAATGGAACTTACTTAACTCAGTCCAGTCAGTTCAGTTAATCATATTTAGTGTCTATCTAGATAGGAGTTGAAATTAGCACTGAGCGAACCCAAGGATGGGAACCCACCTATTATATGAGGGTGTAATTCTTAGGAGAAATTCTTGCATTCCAGAACTGCATAGCCAGCTTATGTTGAGACATCATAGCCTATTATATAAGGGAAGATAAGGTTGCTTAACTTGTTATATTAGGGTTCCCACTGTTCTCACTAGAGTTACCTGTTATATAAGGGTTACTCACAGATTGTCCTTACTAGTGGCATGATATTGACACCCTTCTAATTGGGGTTACAATTTGGACCCCAACTCAGCCATACTGGTATATTAGGGGCATGTCGGTTGGATGACTACTTCCCACAGTTTCAATTATAGATCAGGACTGTCAAATATAATTATTCAGTCTCAGTAATAGAACTCAGATAGTTATATAGAATTTAAGACTGTCAGATATAGTCAACTTAGAATAGTATGAAACTCTACTAGTTCATCAAAATCTAGATTTAAGATACAGTCACTCAGTAACAGTTATTTCAGTTATACAGTTATCAGTATCTCATTTTATCAATACTCAGGATCAGTATTAGGTTATCACAAACTCGTTTATAGTTATTATGTATTCATGCATGCATTCTCAAGTTTATGTTAACCAATAATTAGTATAGTTCATGCATGTGAACCTTTGTATTCAGCCTACCTCACATGCATACTAGTACATTCCAACGTATTGACACATTTGCACTATGGTGTTTTATACCATAGGTTAAGAAGCATGAGCTCAACAGCATTAATAGTATTCCAGTCTCAGCAGTCCAAGTTAGCAGTGAGTCCTCATCCTACGAGGACATGACCATTATTTTATTATCTCATCAATTAATATATTAGTTAGAGTTAGTTTGGGACATGTCCCATCAGCTCCTTATTCAGACAGTTCAGTGAGTTAGCGACTTTTTAGAATACAGTATGTTTAGACAGTTTATTTTAATTGTTTTGGGTATTTCATACCCCATCCATATGTTATGTTTAATCAGTTATGTTACAGTTTTGAACCTTATGGCCTTACAGCCTTTATTTCCGTATTTATACAATGTATTATGTAGTGTTCAGGTACAAATATCAATCATGGGTTAGCTTGTGGTCCTCTGGGGTCATGAGCACTGTGTAGTATTTCGGGTACCAGATTCGGAGCATTATAAATATTCTTTGATGGAGAATATTTAAGCTCATCAGTTTGATAATGTTGGATTGAGGTTGATTCGAGATAAGGTGTTAAGCGGGTAGGCAAAGGAAGCCTTTACTGATTCAAATGGAGTTTTGAGGATTAGGGGCCAATTTTGTATGCCAAGTGTAGTTATTGGATTAGGTTGATATTAGAGGAAGCCCATTTTTACAGTTATTCTATCCATCCAGGTGTGACTATAATGTATCGTAATTTGAGGTAGCACTACTAGTGGGTGGTGTAAGGTGAGATATAGTGGATTTTATGGCTCATTTCCTATGTTGTCAGCAGGTGAAGGCCGAGCATATGAGACCTGGTGGATTGCTTCAATGATTACCCATTTCTCGAGTAGAAGTGGAAATGGATCATCATTGACTTTGTGATTGTTTTGCCTTATACATCTCATGGTTTTGATAGTTTTTGGGTCATCGTGGATCGATTGACCAAGTCAACATATTTTATTTCAGTTCAGGTCTCATTAAATATCGAGAGGTTGGCCCGTATCTACATTTATGAGATTATGCATCATCATGGTGTGTCGGTGTCCATTATTTTAAATCGAGGTCCTATGTTTACATCTCACTTTTGGAAGATTTTTCAGGATGAATTGGGTACTTGGGTTGATCTTAGCAGAGCGTTTCACCCCCATATTGATGCCCAATCAGAGCAGACAATCCCACTTTTGGAGGATATGCTCCGCACATGTGTGATTGATTTTGGTGGCCAGTGGGAGCAGCATTTGGCTTTAGCAGAGTTTGCTTATAATAATAACTACCATTCCATTATTGATATAGCTATTTTTGAGGTGTTGTATGGTAGGAATTGTTCTACTTAATTGGTTTGTTTGATGTTTCAGAGGTGATACCTCGAGGTACGGACTTGCTTTGTGAGTCTTTGGATAGAGTTCAGATCATTCAGGATGAGTTAGAGCGGCTTAAAGTTGGCAAAAGTGCTATGCTGATCGTAGACTTCATGCCTTGAGATTTGGTGTTGGCGATCGTGTTTTCATTTGAGTTTCACTCATAAAGGGTGTGATGAGGTTTTGGAAGAGGGGAAAGCTTAGCCCCAGATATATTTGTCCATTTGAGATTCTTTGGACTGTTGGTGATGTGGTGTAAGACCCCGCGAAGTCCTAGTCATTTCAGTCCTTTATAGCATGAAAAACAAGGTCCCAAACTTAAAAAATTTCAGCTAAGTGTTGACCCTTAGTCTCATTTTTGGCCTCGATATTTCAATGGAATCATTTATGCTCTTTTCGGCCTTAGATTGTAGATTTTGAAATTGATTCATGTTCAGGGTTATATATAGGTCATCTTGGGTGAGTTTTAGACTTTCTGAACATTGTTTGAGTCACTTTTGGGTGACCAAAATAGCAAGCCAACACGATCATTATGCGTCGCATTGTCTATCGTGTCAGCTCTATTGACACGACACGTCGGTGATCGTGTCGACCCCATCGACGCATCACATTACCTATTGCATCACTGGGCAAGTTTTGTGTATAAAGTTATGGGTTTGTGGGGGATAATTAAGTCATTTTCCTCCCACATTATATCCCTATCACACGAAATTCAGCCCCACAATAGGCAAAATATATTCACTTATTCAAAAAATCCTCTTAAGAAATAAACCGTAGTTTATCAATCTCAACATCAAGTTCCAAGAAATCCCCAACAATCTTCACGAATTTCATCACTTGAGTATGTTAGGTGTTCATCCTTGGGTTTCCTTCCACCCTTGGAGTTCAAGAACCCTTTTCAAAACTTGAATTATGATTCCTGTGTTATGAATTTAATTATGCTCATGTTTGTGTTGTTATTTAAGTTTCAAAGTTAAGAAAATATGAGTTTCATGTAAAATAGATCAATGGGTATGTTGGTTGATGTAGATCTCATATCAAACCCTTGAATTGTGAACTGATTGTTGTAGTCATGATGCATTAACATGTTGTTCATTCCTATGTACAAGGTTATGCCTCCTAAAAGTTTGACAAAATATCTAAGTGAGTGAATTGTGCATTATGATCTTTTGGTGATTTTAGTATTAAAATCATGATATTACTACATGTTTAAACTATTCCCATGCTTAATCTATATCTTACAAGTGTTTGATAAAATATCCATATGATTAAATCATACATGGTAACCTATTGTTGTTTTGTTTAAGTTCTGATATGAGTTTATCAATTATTCTATCGAGTCCTGGGGTATTTATTACCCAAAATCTAGTTGTTTACTTAGTTGCGGTAGTTATATAATAATCCTAGTAAAGGTCAACAATAGTAGTACTCAGCCAGCTAACAAAACTCAGTGACCTCAGTCCAGTTCAGTCAGTCAACACGATCAGGGTCAGTTCAGTCAAGCTTAGTACAATCTAGTGATCAATGTCTTTCAGTTGGGAGTAGGATTCAGCACCAAGCGAAACTAGGGATGGGGGCATTCTTGTCAGTTAGGGTTTGACCCTTAGTAGTAATTCTTGAGCTACAGAACTGCGTAGCCAGTGTAGGTTGAGATATCTTCCTGCCAGATAAGGGTTGACACATCTCATATGAGTTTTCCTGCCAGTGAGGGCTGAGAAAAATTTTTCCTGCCATTTAGGGTGACTCACAGCCAGTGTTTTTACCGATGGCATGGTACTAGCACCCTTCTAATTGGGGTTACAGGTTGGACCTCTATCAGTTCAAAACGGAGAATGTCGGTTAGATGAACACTCCCACAATTATAGTTTCAGTCTAAGTATTTATTAAAGAACTCAGTCAATTCTAAAGAACTGCAGCTATCAGTTATCAGATACTTAGCCATCAGAATTTAGTACTCAGCTTCAGTATAATCTCATATACATGATATATACCGATATGCGCAGTATTGCATATTTAGTATGTTCAGTAGTTATAGTTTTGCATATACTCTCATCTCGTTACTTTATGATGTTTATTCAATCAGTTATCATCTCATGCATATGAACCCATATATATCAGCCTTACCTCACTTAGCATACCAGTACATTCCACGTACTGACGCTTACTTTATTTTATGCTATGATGTCTCATACCGTAGGTTCGGATGCTCAAGTTCCTAACCGTACTTAGCATCTTAGGCTATCAGCAGCAGTTATAGTGGTGATTCCTCATATTTTGAGGAAAAAGTTTACCTATTTCAGTTTTTTTAGTAGTTCAGTAGTTATTTCAATCGGAGTTAGTTGGGGGTTTGTCCCATCAACTCCATATTTAGACAATTAGAGGCTTTCAGACTAGCATAGTCAGTTATTCAGTTTTCAGATGCTATTATCAGTTTTACTCTGTTATTATTTCAATATTTTGAGAACCTTATGGCATTTTTAGATTTTTTTCGAATATATTCTAGTATTATATTCAGTGCTCACAGAAGGTATCAGTCATGGGTTAGCTTGTGGTCTTTCGGGATCATAAGCACTGTGTGACACAGATGGTCCAGTCTCGAGGCATTACATATGGTTTATGAGTTAACTTTGCCCCCTTATTTATCAGTTGTTCATCGAGTTTTTCATGTTTTTATGCTTCATCTCTATATTCTTGATGAGTCTCATGTCATTCATTGGTAGTCAGTTCAGTGAGATGAGCGATTATCCTTTATTGAGGAGCCAGTCTCCATTTAAGCTAGGGATGTCAGGCAGTTTTGCTCTAGAGTTATACTTGTGGTTAAGGTTCAGTAGAGACATCGATCTATAGATGAGGCTACTTGGGAGGTTGAGTTTGATATGTGTAGTGCTTATCCTCAACTCTTCATTTATTTAGGTATTTTTTCCTTTAGTTCAAGAATGAACTAGAATTTTTATGGTGGATGACGTAACGACCTAAAAATTTGATGAAATATGTGAAATTTTTTATTTTATGTGATTTGATTATTTTTCTCCTCCTCGTAGTTGCATTATGGTATTTATGGGGTGTGGGAGTAATTGACATGATTTTCGATGCATTTTGGTACCATTTATGCGATATTGTGCTTTTTGATGGCGTCGAGAGCCTTATTTGACTTATGGGAATATCTTTTGATTCGTGCGATGGATGGATGAACGAAATGCTCCAACAACTCCAGAATATCAATTTTAGTTTAGGTAGACCTTTGGTAAGGATCTCGATGCACCCGAGCTCATTTCGACCTATTAATTGGAAAGTTGAAAAATTGAAAATATGAGTGTGGGACCCATATTTGATTGAAAAGACTTAAGATGAAAAGTTCGACTTAACCAGTAGGTCCAAAATATCATTTTTAGGGTGGTAAGATGTTTGGTGTGATTTTACGACTTTTAAATCTCATTTTGACCCTCGATTTGAAAAATAAGATTTTACATTTTTGCGGTCAACTTTGTAAAAATGATATTTTATTTGATATCTCCATTGAGTCCGTAGCATCGAATTTAGTGCGGTTACATAGTTCTTTAGCATATGTCAGACTCCGAACGAATTTTGGACACCCCATCGAAGTTCGGATTGGACTTTAAAAAAAATAGCTTTTTGTGCAGATTTTTCTGCAATATATATATAGTAGTTTTGGGCCCTTTTTACCAATTTTTCATCTTGTCTCTTGGTAATTAGACACTAAAATAGTGTGGGAGCTTGGAAAGCTATATGAACACCTATTTCTTGATTCTATTATGGATTTAAGGTGAAATTTCATCATTTTCTACTTCAATATCTCGATTAATTTCTCAAAAACCCAAAAAATCTTAGGGCTTGATTTTAAATCCAAATCTCACTCCTTTTCACTTGAACAATATTTTTATCTTATAATTACTAATTTTTCATCAATTTAACCTTCAAACAACACCGATTCTTGATTTTAACCCGGATTTCAAAGATTTTACCTGAAAAAACTTTAAAATAATTTTTCTTTGATTTGAACCTAATTTTTGACTTGATTTAACTTAGGTTTTCAGTTGTAGATTTCTAAGAATATGTGGAACACGTTTTTGAAGTAAAGTTATGATTTTTCCTTCTCTTTCGAAAACCCATTTTGAGGGTCCGTTTTGATCCCAAACAAAAAGTATTTAATATGGGTGTCGTTGAATTTTTTTTTGGTCATGTAGATTTCATATTTGATATTTTTAATAGATTTCAAAATTATTCGTGAAAAGTAAGGTCATCGATTCAAATGTAGCAGACCGATTTAGGCTTTTAAGTTAGGTTATGGCTTAACTCTTTTAGACTGGGTTGGGTAGCAAATGATGGTACAAAATTCATGTTAAGGATAGAAACTAATCATGGAAAATGTCTATCTATGTGTTTTGCTCGTGTGGGGACCTATATGTGATGTAATAGTCAAAATTGAGATATTATATGATATGTGTGACCGTGTGGGGTCCTATGTGATATTGATAGTCTTGAATACATATGGATAATTGTATTGTGTTATTAAAATTTTTAATTTGGTACCATTGGTGAATTGTAATTATATTTATACTTTATTGGTATATGAGACATGTGGAAATTCATGGATGGAACAAAAATAATGAGTAGATATTGACTCACGTGATTGTGGAAATGTATCATTGTGGTTGGTTGTGGAAATATATCATGTGGTTGGTTGTGGAAATACTCATTGTGATTGGTTTTGAACATTACATCTTCATAACATACTCATTCATGAAACATTGGTACCACTATGGCGATATCTGAGAAATACTGGCAAAATCTGATAACACCTTTCGAGGGATGTGCTAGAAAGAAGATATGATATATGTGGGTTGTATACCGGTTGATGAACCCCCCATGTTTCCAGCGTTGGGAGGATTTCCTCCATAGGTGTATACAGGGATTGTATGATTATCTCGGAGGTTTTGCCACGATCTCGTGCATCATCATCATCATCATAATCATATACATTGGACTTACTATATTGTGTTTATATTATTTTGTACTACCATACTGACTTGCCAGTTATATAATTTTATTATCTTCTTTTACTTGTATTTAATGATCTTGTATATGCATCTTCCCTCTTATTCTACTTATATGTGATATAATGCATACTTGTGTTCTATCTTTTTGTGATGTTGTACTATATGTGATATATTAGAACTGTTAGTGCAAGCGGTGTAGGCTACCATTATAGGACATTTTTTGATTGCAACTAACGTGCCCTTGTGTATATTTTGTATGCTTTATTTAATACTTTTCTTGGTCCTAGGATACCTACTTAGTACAAGTGGACCGTAATCATTCCTACTGCGCCCTTTTGGTGCAGGTCTTAACTCGAATACACCTCACCTTTCTTGAATCAGGTGATTTTTAGAGATTCCAAGGTAGCGGTTAGACATTCATGCGTCAGAAGTTCACCTTTATCTTTCTATAGTAGTTATATCTTTATTAGTATTCGTAGACACATATTATTCCTTTGTTGTTATTTTTCTAGTGTATTTGACTCTTGGACTGTATTAGTAGTTCTTACACTATTTGACAACTAGTTTTGGGCTTGATTGGTATTTTGGATAAGTTATTTCCGTATTATTATGATTACTTTTATGGTTTAGCTTCGTTCTAGAAGACTTACACTAGATATTTCTGTCTTTTCATTTTTCTTTTATTATCAGTTTGGGTGATAGGCTTGCTTGTCAAGGTACACCGCGATAAGTGCCATCATGACCCTTATTTTGGGGTAATGACAATTAAGTTGTTGAGTAATACCATGAAGGTTTGGGAGAGAGTGTTTGAGTTGAAGCTGAGGAGGATTGTAATACCCAGTACTTTTTCTAATTCAGTTAAGCTCCTAGTGTGTGAAGTTTTTAGCAGGTGAAAAATATTCATAGAAATCACTTAGAGCTAAGTTGAACCAAGAACCTTAGATTCCTCAAAAGGTTGGTGTTTGATTCTACAAGGTTCAACTTTGAAAGAATATAACTATTGATGTATGTAGAATTTTCCAGCTTAAGATAAACCAAATTATAGATAATTGAGTTAGCTTTCCAACAATACCAATTTCTCCTAAATTTGATACCCGGGTGAGAAGTTATGGAACTTTTTGTAAGAGGCAGTAATTCACCACAATTATGCCGCATCGCGGTGATCCCCGAAATCACACTCATCCCTTTCCAATAGCTCACCGCAATTGATCAATGTCACACTAGAAATCATGTTAGAACAGGTACCGCATCACGAAGGAGTGCAAATTCGCACTCATCCGTTTCCAGTGATGCAATGCAATAGCACTACATCGCTGAGGAGTGCAAATTTGCACTCGTCTATTTTCCAGTGACGCAACACGATAGCACTGCGTCGCACCAAGGGGTAAAATCGAGATTTCAGTTGTGAGTTATATTTCAAAAGGGCATTTAAGTCAATTACTCTCACCCTAATTCATGAAAATAGAAAATTTAACCCTATTCTAAGAATATTACACTCTTTATTCACCAATTTCTTCTCTAAGAAAACCCTAGAACTTCAACTTTAAGTCCAAGAAATCTAAAGTTTCACCATTCCTTTTTCAACATAATCAATAATACAAGTTTCCTAGTCCAAGAACTTCAAGAAGAAGCTTCAAGAACATCGTTAGGGATTCAAAGTTCAAGCTTTTGCATTCAAACAATAAAATCAGGTATGTGGGATTATGAACAAGGATACTCCTTTCATCCTTGTGCCCAAAACTAGTCTTTAAAGTTGAATTACAGGAATTTACATGATTTTCAAATGAGAGTTCATACCCAATTATCACTATTTAAAGATAATGAGGTTACAAGTGATTTAAATGTAGAATTGTATCTCTATTATGTATGTTTATGCGTGTGACGTGATTATATATACATTGAGAATTGAATTTCACTATTTTTACCAGAATTATAGTTGAATTAAAGATTTTGATTATTGAGCATGACTTGGTGTTAAATTCCACATGAGTTTAAAGCATGGGTTCTTAAGCCTTAATTTGAGTATTGATATTTCAAGAAAATAAGGCTTTTAAGCACCTATGATTAGTTCATATTTAGATTTTGAGAAAAGGATTTGATCTTTTGGTCTTAGCTAAGATATGGAATCCACTTCACAGTTTTGAGTACAGTTTAAAGTAAATAGATACACAACTGGTTTTATTATAAACCCTTATGCAAATTTTAAAGTGGATATCCTACAGAAAAAGCATACAAATTAAAGGGAGTAATATTTGGCACTGAGTTAGATATGTAAATGGATGACAGATATAGATTGTGATCACTTAGCTCAGGTTATACTCCTTGACAAGAATATGAAACCTCTCCCCAATGTGAGGTTTTCCATTATGGGAACTAGACATTGGACACTATGATAGCTCACATAGTGTATGTCAGTTAGAAGAACCTCCCTAAACCTAAGTCTTAAAAACAGAATATCAGAACAACTTTTAGAAAACTAGTGTAAAGGCTCACAAATTTACTCAGTTATGGTCCTACTTAAGATAATACTTACAGAACATTAGATTTTAGTTTTCATATGATAAAAGTGAGTCTTTCCTACACTTAGCATGCATGATTTGAAAATAGATTTCAAGTACAGACTTGAACTAAGTGTGATGGCTCACAGTATCCAAATAGCATATTTTATGATTCATGATTTATGGTTTCAGCTTTCAATTACTCAAGCCAAGGTGAGCCATTAATACTTACCGAGCATTATTTATAAGAAAGATATTCATTCCATCAATGTTTTACTTATGAATTCACCCCCATATTCTTAGTACATTCCAAAAGTACTGATCGACATATATGTATGTGTGCTATATTATTTAAAAATATAGGTTCAGGTGCTCAGTTCCAGGAACATGACTGACCGCGAGCATATCTATCAATATCTCTACAGATGGTGAATCCTCATAGTTTAGGGACCTAATTAATCAGATTTTTAGCTTTTCAAAGTAGTTTATTTAGTTTTTTTCAGTCAGTTCGAGTAAGTTGGAGGTCTATCCCAGCGACTCTATAGTTAGTAGTGTTAGAGGCTTGTACGACTATTAGATACATTTTTGTCTTACAATATTAGTTCTTCAGATTTTCTAGTTAAACACTTGCAGACATTATGCTCAATTAATTCTAGTTCAGTTCAGACAGTGTTCAATAGTTCCTTATTGTTTTGCATGCTTAGATTCATGTATTATAAGTTACAGTTTTAGTAGAAGGCTTAAAGAGTTATCTTGAGACTGCTTGTATTCTTGAGCACCATGTGACATATCGAGACCCATTTTCGGGGCATTACAAGGATCATGACTACTTTTAAAATTTACTTTATTTTTATGCTATATCGCTCAACTACTGAGGCTAATCAGATCGTGCGGAGATTAGGGGAGCATCTTAGAGAAAGGAAAAAGAACTTGCATATGGTATTCATTGATCTTGAGAAGGAATATGACAAAGTCCCTAGGGAGATTTTATGGTGGTACTTGAAGGATAGAGGGGTGTCTGTTGCATACACTAGGTCGATTCAGGATATATATAATAGGGTGAAGACCCATGTGAGGACGGTAGGAGAAGAGTCAGAGCATTTTTCTATTTTAATAGGGTTGCACCAGGGATCGATGCTTAACCCATTTTTATTAGACTTGGTGAATGTTGTTTCAATATTGTATTCAAGGAGAGGTGACTTACCATATGTTATTTGCTAATGATGTTGTTCTAATTGATGAAACTCAAGGGGGGGGGTTAATGATAAGCTAAAGTTTTGGAGACAAACCCTCGAGTCTAATAATTTAGGTTGAGCAGGACCAAGACAAAGTACTTGGGATGTAAGTTAAGTGATTTATCGCATGAGGATGACGTAGTTCTGAATTTGGATTCTCAAGCCATCTAGAAGAGAAAGAATTTCAAGTGTCTTGGGTCTATGATTAAGGAAAATGATGAGAATGATGAGGATGTTATACACCGTATTGGTGCAGTGTTGTTGAAATAGAGGCTTGCCTCGAGAATCTTGTTTGATAAGAGAGTGCCTTCTAAGGTTAAAGGTATGTTCTACAGAGTGGTAGTCCGATCGGCTATGTTGTATGGAGTTGAGTATTGGTCAGTTAAGAACTTCCACATCCAAAAGTATAATGTGGTGGAGATAAAGATGTTATGATTAATGATGGACTTACTAGGAAGGATATAGCTAGAAACGAGACTATTTGGGAGAAGGTAGGAGTGTTTTCAATAGAGGACAAGCTGTGAGAAGTGAGATTACGTTGGTTTGACATGTGATAAAGAGGGACTAGAATGCTCCAGTTTGAAGGTGTGAGAGGCTGGCTTTGGATGGTTTTAGGTGAGGTGGAAGTAGGCCAAAGAAATATTATAGAGAGGTGATTAGGCAAGGCATGGGGCAGTTATAGCTTATGGAGGAAACAACCCTTGATAGGAAGGTACGGAGGACGCAGATTAGGGTAGCCAGGTAGTATTTAGGAGTACGTTCGTGATAGTAGGAAAGAGTGATCTATTTTTATCTATGCCTATAGTTTCTTGTAGCCTCTTGTTCGTGGTGGTTTGGTGATGTTTTCGTGTAGTTAGTTTATGATATCACTTTGTAGGTGCTTTGTTTACCTTACTATATAGTAGTGTGATATCTCTTTTTGTTGGTTGCTTTTATGATTTTGTTTGATCATATTTGTTATCTGTCCTAAGTTGGGATCTATTTGAAACAACCTGTCTACTTCAAATGAGGTTGTGGTATGGACTGTGTACACGTAACCCTCCTCAGATCTCACTTTATGAGAATACACTGTGTATGTTGTTGTATTTATTTTTCTTATTTATAGTTATATTACATAGAAAGATGAGTTCATGGACAACCAAAGACATATTTGTTCAATAACAAAAGGTGCAACTTAAAATAGTAGTACATTGTGACATGCAAGTTATGAATTTCCAAAAATACTATTCAAGTTGAAGTAAATATGATGGCCATGTAGAAAGAGTATAAAATATCATTTGCAAATCTAGTAAAGTGGGTCTTATTGCTTGTAAAAAATGTCATTCTAGAATCAAGGCCATAAACTTTTTAACATTTCCATGCATATAGATCTCTATTATACTATGCACTCTGTTATCTTATCTTTTTATAAAATGTTTGTTCTATATAACAAACACTTTCTATTTATTTATAAATTTCGTTAAATAGAGTTAGGCCTAATGTAATTGATTTATTTTCTTAAAATAGGGTTAGATCTAATCTAATTGATGCATTTTGATATTTCGTCATATTTTATTCTATTTATCATGTTTACTAAAAATGATTAAATATATTTAAATATTTAATATTTTAAATTCATTCACATTTTTTCACTTGTAATTTTGCTCTACTAAATATAAAAATAAATAAATATGATGTAAGAGTATTATTAATATGTGATCAAATAATAAATACGATTAATTTAATAAAAAATTGTTTTCATATTCTTTTAGAGCACATAAATAAAGAGAACGTAACAAATTAAATGAACCTTATGTAATTAATGAAATCATAGTAAACTAGAAAAGTTCACAAAATTTTACATTATAGTTCTTCATTTAAGCAAAAAAAAAAAAGTTTATACTTTATTTCGTATTAAGCAGTTGAAATTAGTTTAAATATGATTGAACAACTATGCAGATCTCTATTATCCTATGTACTCTGTTATCTTGTCTTTCTATTAAATGTTCATTCTATAAAATAGACACTTTCTATTTATTTTTAAATTTCTTAAAATAGAGTTTGATCTAATTTAATTGATGTATTTTGATATTCCTTCATATTTTATTATATTTATAATGTTTACTAAAAATGATTATATATATTTAAATATTTATTATTTAAAAAACTGAAATCTAATTCATTCACACTTTTTCACTTATAATTTTTCTCGAATAAATATAAAAATAAATAAATATGATATAAGAGTATTATTAATATGTGATCAAATAGTTAATAAGATTAATTTAATCATAATTTTCTTTTCATGATCAAATAATAAATAAGATTAATTTAATCATAATTTTCTTTTCATATTCTTTTAGAGCACATAAATAAAGAAAATATGACAAATTAAATGGAACGGATGTAATTAATGAAATCAAAGTAAATTAGAAAAGTTCACAAAATTTTATTTATAGTTCTTCATTTAAGAAAGAAATCAAGTTTGTACTTTATTTCATACTAAGCAGTTGAAATTAGTTTAAATATAATTGAACAACTATATATCAGCTTTACAAGCAAATTTCAAGTTAAATTGATTATATAGTAAATTACTTAGTTTAATTTTCAAGTTATGAATTAATGCGTAATTTTACTACTCCAATATTTTGTCTTTATTTTTAACTAAACTATCTCTTTTTATAAAAATATTAATAAATTCTAAGAATATGTCATATTTGAGAAGTTGAGTTTTCACAAATTTTATGATTGTAAGAAATTTAATAATAAACCTTTTTAATACAAAGCATGAAGCATTACACTGATCATTTTTCAAACATCTAACTTATTGGCTATTAGAAAAGTAAATGAATTGAAGTTGACTGCAGTACACATAAAATTTTTTAAAAATAATTTGAATAATCTATTAACATTGATAAATATAAAAATTGAAATAAACTAATAAAATAACAGGTATATCCCATACAAGAAGTTCATTATAGCATGTCTTTTTCATTATTTTTCCTCATGAATTGACTCTCAAATGGAGTTACAGCTCCATTTGTGTTGAATTTATTGCATTGTAGTTGAAATTTGAGTCATTATGTCATGTTGATTAATATGGAGTTCATATAAATTATATTTAAAATAGGAGAGTGTATATTGATTTGTAATATTTAAATAATCAAAATAGTAACATAATGTAAATATCGATTATTGATTCCTCTTTAAAATATATTATGAGTCATAGCAAAAATAAATAGTACTCCTACTAATCATTGAAAGAATAACTAATTGAATTGTTGTGAAGTAACGATATTTTCCAAAAATTTAATTTGATATGTAACTATAAATATTGAATACATAAAAGAATGTCCATAAGAAATTATAAATTTAAATCTAAATAAAAAAAATAAAGAAAATACAATTATAATTTGATATTATATATACCATCTTTTAATTAAACTTGTATAAATGATAAATGCACGTAACATAATATATCATTCTAAAAGGAAAAAAAATTATACTGTAGACAACAAATTCTCCTCGTCGAGAAAAATAATAATCGAGACAGAAAAATTGAAGTAACAAAATATTATATTTGATTTCAAATGTAGTAAGTGTTAAAATTAAACTCTATGATAATCCTCTGATTCTTCAAAGTAATATGAGCTTGAACTTGAACTTGAACTTGATTTGGATTCAAGAGCTTGAGTAGCTTGATCATGGATCCTCGTCTTCTGACTTGAATTAGGATATTAGATCATCACAAACACTTGGATGATTGCCAGGAATGATGAATATAAATAAGTAACTTGATCTTGAACAAAAGTCCCTTCGTTCTTGATCATGAACTTGATCTTGAGATTGATTGCTTGAAACTTATAACTTGCAGAGAAATTGTGGCTTTTGATCCACGATCTATCTTCTTGTTTTTTGTTTCTCCAAAAATTCTTCCTTTGTGAGTTATGAGGACCACTATTTATAGTTGTAGGGGCAAGACAATAATGTGATTTGATTGGTTGGTTTGACATTGATCAATCACATTCTTTTAGTGAAAAGCTCTTATTTGATTGGCTGGAACATGTCATCTGCACACACGACATTATTTTAGTAGCTCATTCCATTTAACATGGATTGTCACCTCATATGACAAGAGACATGGGCTGGAACTTTTAAGTTGGGTTAGCACCCATTTGGGCCTTGGATTAATAAATATGGGCTCATCATTTTAATTAAATTAGCCCAATGTATTTGAGATTAGATGATAAACCCAATCATATTAGTCATATTATTTGGACTATTTTCTTGAATTTAATATAGTCTATATAAATATATGAATCTACATTTAATAAAATTTCACTACTTACAAATGTACCCTACTTCAAAACTTGTCATGTCTATTTTTTTAAAAAAATCAACAGACAAGACTTGAAGTACAATTAAGATAATAATATATTTTTTTATTGTCTTGTCATTGTAAACGCTTGTTTCTCTGATTTCAAAAAACTGCTAACTTGGCTCCCATATTCATGATATTCCACTTATAAGGTCCAACTTAATTAAATGTAGCAGCAATACATTTTTTTAATAAGGACAATTTAGTAAATATCACTGAATCTTTTCTTATTTTCTAAATTCCTTGTCTAATTAAAACATATCACATAAAATAAAATGAAAGGAGAAAGTAAATGTCCATGTTAACATTTTCACGTGGGATTAGAGGTGTACTAGTAGTGAAATGTTGATTTGTTGCTTGTAAAATGGAGTTCACATTTTTTAGACCATTATCTTTAAAGTTTTTGATAAACTTTATGAGACTTTCGATAGGGAAGGAAATATTTTTGTCTTTATCTCAACAATATTTAATTTTATCAATATTGAATTTGTGTTGTACTAGGAGACTAATATTTTCTTTGTCCCCTCTATAAATAGCAGCCTACAGAATTGAGTTCTCATCAAAAAGTTTCAACTCAATTGTGAAGCATCTCAGAGAAATATTCACGTTTATCAAGTAAGTTGTTCAATTACTTTAATTTTTTTTCGACTGCATACCAAGAAAAAGAGTCATGTAATACTTTTTGCAAACAAAATTAAAAAGAATGATAAAGGAGTCACACGTACTGTAGCAGCCCCTTTTTTGACTTTTCAATTTCTTTTTATAAGTAAACAAAGAAAAAAAAGAAAAAAAATATACTACTTTGATTACTGCAGCCATCTTTTTATTTTTTTCTCTCTCTTTTTTTTTTAAAAAAGTAACAGTACTTCATATATTGCATTGTATTTAATTTGTCAACATTGAGTATACCAACATTGAGGCAATTGTCCTCTTCTCTTTTGAGTATTTGTTTGTTTTCGCCTCATTTTCGTAGGTCATCGAGAATAATATTTTTATCGAGGATGTAACAACTTAAAAGCTTTACCACATCACTCCCTACTGATCTTATGGTGTGAAGGGATGTGCTTAATATCTTTGCTCCAATATCATAAATTTGAGGATTTAGAAATACAAAATATTTGAGCTCAAGACATCGTAAGTGTCACCTTTTTCGAGCCAAAGACAGTACACCGTCTAAGGAAAAGTCTTTACATAGTTTGCGGCTAAGACTTTTACGTTGTTTGAGCCAAACACTTTACATTGCCTGAGGAAAAAATTTTATATAATCTGAGCCAAAATGTTGCCTTATTCAAGCCAAAGATTTCACACCATCTAAGGCGGAAACTTTATATGGTCTGCAGCGAAGATATTTACACCGTTTAATCCAAACACCTTAAATTATTTGAGGCAACCACTTTACATTGTCAGAGTCGAAGGCATCATATTGTCCAAGTCCAGGACTTTATATGACCAATATTTAACTAATGTTGATCACACTTGAATGTAGAATTCATAATTATTGTTCAAGAAAGTGCTAATGAAATGCTCTTCTTCTTTTGTAGTTTGAATGATGATTTACTTTAGGGATTCAGTATCTTCTTCCCCTAAGATGCGATATCTTATAATATCATATCACAAGGATAGCGAGGTGAAGACAAAACTACTCATTGGTACGCCATTAGCTAAAAAATATGTTGCTCCGTGTCCACTTTGGAAAATATACCTAGTTTATACTAATGGATTTCTAAATTTCATAGTCGTCCACCTAAGACATGGATACTTCGCTCTTCCAATCATCATACAAAAAATATTTCTAGTACTTTTCCATGCTTGGGATGGCAAATCATAAATGGAGAGAATAAGTGGGGTAAAACTTTTCAACTTAGTTTCTAGTTTCACTGCATTCCTAGATATTGGGAATGGATTGAGGATGTTCTTAGTAGGAGATGTCAAACTTTAGAGGATTCAAAGATTTACTATACCATATATGGTTCACTCTTTACTTATGATAATACTACAAACATCTTACAAGCCTTCTATAAAGCTTGGTGTTCTGTTACGAATATGTTGATTACTTCGGTTAGAGAAATGTCCCTATTTTTTTGGGATTAATATATAATTGGAGGTCTTACGATAACCAAAATTATTTATGAGAAAGTCATTCTAGATGTTACAGAACTTACAGGCACTTATGATAAGGGAAAAAGGTTCTTCCTCGAAGCTTGTGAGTATCTACTCGAAGCCTTCCATCAACTACGTGAAGGAACTGGTGATAATCTGAGCCTTTCCATAAGAAAATGGACAAAGTTTTAGTGTAATAAATATTCTAAATACTAACCACCTCCACCAAAAAGAGAGAAAAAATCCATCCTTCTTAAATCATCACATAACCCGATGGGAAAACTCAATAAGGCTATTAATTGCTTATCTGAAGAGGAAGGCTTGTTTCATAAGCTAGGAGTCAAAAGTCACAAGAAGGATGATACATACTTTGCTGCCATTTTGTCTTTTTTGATATGTCTATTTGTGTTTCCCACGAAGGAAGGAAATGTTATCCGTCTAGGAGTGTTTAGAGTTGCCAGTTACTTGAAAAGGAAATGAAGAGTTAGCCTTGTGATTTCGGTCTTAACTAGTATCTATAGGGGACTAAAAACATTATCAAAATGTCCATATCTTGATCTTGTTTGGGCATACTTCCTAGTTCATTATGTATATGGTTGTTGGCCCGTTACTTCAACACTCATTATCTATTAAAAGATAGGTAAACCGATCTTCTCCTGGACGGATATTTGGGCGAAGGTTATTCTAGGTACTATGGTAAGGAAGAAGAAAGAAAACGTATACATAGAGGGGTGAATATTTCTTGGAATAGCACATTGCTCGAGAGGCCTCAAGCCTATCACTACCACCATGATGGAAATGCAAGGAATTCCAATCAAATTTCTTCATGATCATTTGCTCGAACTATCTTACTTTAAGGGAAGGGAATGCCTTTATTATTGAGCCTTATAGTCACCACAAATTTAGCCGGCAGTTTGGTTTTATTCAGGATTCCTTTGGCTTACTAGATCAAGATTTTTGGAAAGCCTCATTAGGAGAGAGAATGAGACTTGAACACATTTGTGTGTTGGCTAAATCCATGGCCAAGGCAACATTTCCCCTTGAGATTCCAAACTGAAGAAATTCTTATCTTTAAATTATGTCTTAGTGGAAAAAAGTGCATAAGAGTGTTTTAGAAGATCAAATACAGTATTTAGTGAATATTTTGGGTCCTAGTACTGACTTAAGACACCAATATAACCACATAAAAAACACAAAATACTCTTTGAAGTCCCTACACTTAACAATTTTAAAGTGACTAAGTATCAAAATAAAACCGCATTCAAAATAAAAATTCCCTTTAAAGTCCCTAACTCAACCATTTTCAAGTGACTAAGTATCAAAATAAAAAAACATTCAAAAAAAAAATCTCCTTTAAGGTCCTTACACTTAGCAATTTTCAAGTATCTAAGTCAACATCCAAACAACATTCAAAATAAAAAATCCCCTTTAAGGTCCCTACACTTAACCATTTTCAAGTAACAAAATATAAAAACCAAACAACATTCAAAATAAAAAATCCCCTTTAAGATCCCTACACTTAACTATTTTTAAGTAACTAAGTTACCAACCAAACAACATTCAAAATAAAAAAATCCCCTTTAAAGTCTCTACACTTAACTATTTTAATTGGACAAAGTCACCAACCAAACCGCATTCAAAACAAAATAACCCCTTCAAAGTCCTTACACTCAATGATTTTCAAGTGACTAAGTTTCAAAACAAAACGACAAACAAAACATAAATTCCCCTTTAAAGTCCCTACACTTAAGCATTTTAAAGTAACTAAGTCAACAACCAAACAACATTCTAAAAAGAAATTCCCATTAAAGTCCCTACATTTAACCACTTTCTAGTGACTAAGTATTAAAACAAAACCACGTTGAAAACAAAAAATCCCCTTTAAAGTCTCAACACTTAACCATTTTCAAGTGACTAAGTACAAAAAAAAATCACATTCAAAACTAAAAATCCCATTTAAAGTCCCTACAATTAACCATTTTCAAGTAACTAAGTCAACCACCAAACCATTTTCCCAACAAAAAATCCCCTTTGAAGTCTCTACACTTAACCATTTTCCAGTAACTAATTTACCAACCAAACCACATTGAAAACACAAAATCCCCTTTAAATCACCAAGCAAACCACATTCAAAGAAAAATATCTCTTTTAAAGTGCCTAAGTATCAAAACAAAACCACATTCAACACAAAAAATCCCCTTTAAAGTCCCTATTCTCAACTATTTTCAAGTGACTATATAAAAACAATACCACATTCAAAACGAAAAATCACCTTTAAAGTCCCTACACTTAACCATTTTCAAGTGACTAAGTCACCAACCTAACCACATACAAAACATAAAATCCTCTTTAAACTCTCTACGCTTAACAATTTTAATGTGACTAAGTATCAAAACAAAAACCACATTCAAAAAAAAAAATCCTCTTTAAAGATCCTACACTCAATCATTTTCAAGTGATTAAGTATCAAAATAAAACCACATTCATTACAAAAAAAATCCCCTTTAAAGTCCCTAGACTTAACAATTTTAAAGTAACTAAGTTAACATCCAAACAACATTCAAAACAAAAATTCTTCTTTAAAGTCCCTACACTTAACAATTTTCAAGTGACTAAGTATCAAAATAAAAGCACATTCATCACCATTAAAGTCCCTACACTTAACCATTTTCAAGGGACTTAAGTCACTAACCTAACCACATAAAAAATACAAAATACTCTTTGAAGTCGCTACACTTAACTATTTTAAAGTGACTAAGTATCAAGTGACTTAGTCACCAACCTAACCACATTCAAAACACAAAATACCATTTAAAGTTCCTCCACATAACAAATTTCAAGTGACTAAGTTTTAACATAAAACCACATTCAAAACACAAACTCCCTTTAAAGTCCCTACACTTTACCATTTTCAAGTGACTAAATCACAAAACTAACCTCATTCAAATAACAAAATCCCTTTTAAAGTCCCAACAATTAGCCATTTTGAAGTTACTAAGCATAAAAAAAAATCATATTTAAAACAAAAAATCCCCTTTAAAGTCCCTACACATAAACATTTTCAAGTGATTAAGAATAAAAATAAAACCACATTCAAAACAAAAAATTCCCCTTAAATTCTCTACACTAAACCATTTTCAAGCAACTAAGTCAACAACCAAACCAAAAAATCCCCTTTAAAATCCCTACACTTAACTATTTTGAAGTAACAAAGACACCAAATCATTTTCAAGTAACTATATCACCAATCAAACAACATTAAAAACACAAAATCTCCTTTAAAGTCCCTACACTTAACCATTTTCAAGTAACTAACTACCAAACCTAAACAACATTCAAATAAAAAATTCCCTTTAAAGTTCCTACACTTAGCCATTTTAAAGTGACTAAGTATGAAAACTAAACCACATTCAAAATAAAAAATCCCATTTAAAGTCCCAACACTTAACCATTTTCAAGTAACTATGTCACCACCCAAACTACATTCAAAACAAAGAATCCCCTTAGAAGTCCCTACACATAACTATTTTCAAGTGACTAAGTCACCAACCAAACCACATTCAAAACAAAAAACCTCCTTTAAATTCCCTACACTTAACAGTTTTTAAGTGACTAAGTTTAAAAACAAAACCACATTCGAAACACAAAATACCCTTTTAATTCTCTACACTTTGTCATATTAAAGTGACTAAGAAACAAAACCAAACAACAATCAAAACAAAAGATCCTCTTTAAATTTCCTACACTCAATCATTTTCAAGAGACTAAGTATATAAATAAAACCATATTCAAAACACAAACTCCCCATTAAAGTCCCAACACTTAACCATTTTCAAGTAACTAAGTCAACAACCAAACCACATTCAAAACAAAAAATCTTCTTTAAAGTCCGTATACTTAACCATTTTCAAGTGACTAAGTATCAAAACTAAACCACATTCAAAATAAAAATTACCCTTTAAAGTCCCTACACTTAACCATTTTTAAGTAAATAAGTCACCAAACAAATAACATTCAAGATAAAAAATACCCTTTAAAGTCCCTACACTTAACTATTTTAAAATGACAAAGTCTTCAACCAAACCACATTCAAAATAAAAAATCCACTTTAAAGCCCCTACACATAACGAATTTCATGTGAGATATTTTCAAAATAAAACCACATTCAAAACACAAACTCCTCTTTAAATACCCTACACTTAACCATTTTCAAGTGACTAAGTCACCAACCTAACCACATTCAAACCACAAAATCCCATTTAAACTCCCTCCACAAAACAAATTTCAAGTGACTAAGTTTCAACATAAAACCACATTCAAAACACAAACTCCCCTTTAAAGTCCCTACACTTTACCATTTTCAAGTGACTAAATCACAAAACTAACCTAATTCAAATCACAAAATCCCTTTTAAAGTCCCTACACTTAGCCATTTTAAAGTTACTAAGTATCAAAACAAAATCACATTTAAAACAAAAAATCCCATTTAAAGTCCCTACACATAAACATTTTCAAGTGACTAAGTATAAAAATAAAACCACATTCCGAACAAAAAATTCCCCTTAAAGTCTCTACACTAAACCATTTTTAAGCAACTAAGTCAACAACCAAACCAAGAAATCCCCTTTAAAGTCCCTACACTTAACTATTTTCAAGTAACTAAGATACCAAACCATTTTCACGTAACTATATCACCAACCAAACCATATTATAAAAACAAAATCTACTTTAAAGTCCCTACACTTAACCTTTTCACGTAACTAACTACCAAAACCAAACAACATTCAAAATAAAAAATCCTCTTTAAAGTTCCTACACTTAGCCATTTTCAAGTGACAAAGTATGAAAACCAAACCACATTCAAAATAAAATATCCCATTTAATGTCCCAACACTTAACCATTTTCAAGTAACTATGTCACCAACCAAACTACATTCAAAACAAAAAATCCCCATAAAATTCCCTACACATAACTATTTTCAAGTGACTAAGTCACCAACCAAACCACATTCAAAACAAAAAATCTCCTTTAAAGTCCCTACACTTAATAATTTTCAAGTGACTAAGTTTAAAAACAAAACCTCATTCAAAAAACAAAATATCCTTTAAATTCCCTACACTTAACCATATTAAAGTGACTAAGTAACAAAACCAAACAACATTAAAAAAAAAGATCCCCTTTAAATTCCCTACACTCAACAATTGTCAACAGACTAAGTATATAAATAAAACCATATTCAAAACTAAAAATCCCCATTAAAGTCCCTACACTTAACAGTTTTCAGGTAACTAAGTCAAGAACCAAACTACATAAAAAATAAAAAATCTTCAAGAAATCCCTATACTTTACCATTTTCAAGTGACTAAGTATCAAAACCAAACCACATTCAACATAAAATATCCCCTTTAAAGTTCCTACACATAACCAATTTCAAGTGACTAAGTTTATAAAGAGAACCACATTCAAAACACAAACTCCCCTTTAAAGTCCCTACACTAAACCATTTTAAAGTTACTAAGTATTAAAACAAAATCACCTTCAAAATAAAAAATCCCCTTTAAAGTCCCTACACATAGCTACATTCAAGTGACTAAGTATCAAAACAAAAACAACATTCAAAACAAAATATTTCTTTTAAATTTCCTACACATAACCATTTTCAAGTAACTAAGTCAACAACCAAATCACATTCAAAACAAAAAATCCCCTTTAAAGTCCCTACAATTAACCATTTTTCAGTGACTAAGTCACCAACCTAACCACATTAAATACACCAAATTCCCTTTAAAGTTCCTACACATAACCATTTTAAAGTTACTAAGTATCAAAGCAAACCACATTCAAAACCAAAAATCACCTTTAAAGTCCCTACACTTAAAATTTTTCAAGTGACTAAGTATCAAAACCCAACCACATTCAAAACACAAACTGTCCTTTAAAGTTCCTTCACAAAACCATTTTCAAGTAACTAACTACCAAAACCAAAACACATTCAAAATAAAAAATACCCTTTAAAGTACCTACACTTAACCGTTTTCAAGTGACTAAGTATGAAAATCAAACCTTATTCAACACAAAAAATCTCTTTTAATGTCCCTACGCTTAACCATTTTCAACTAACTAAGTCGCCGACCAATCCACATTCAAAATAAAAAATACTTTTAAAGTCTCTAGACTTAACCATTTTCAAGTGACAAAGTATCAAAACCAACAAAAATTCAAAAAAAAAAAAAAATCTTTTTCAAAGTCCCTATACTTAAACCATTTTCAACTGACTTCATATTAAAACAAAACCACATTTGAAATAAAAAATCCCTTTTAAAGTCCTTACACATAACCAATTTCAAGTGACTAAGTCACCAAACTAACCACTTTTAAAACACAAAAACCCCTTTAAAGTCCCTACACTGAACCATTTTTAAGTTACAAAGTATCAAACCAAAATCACATTCAAACAAAAAATTCCCTTAAAAGTCCCTACTCTTAACCATTTTCAAGTGACTAAGCATCAAAACAAAACCACATTCAAAACAAAATATTTCATTTAAAGTTCCTACACTTAACCATTTTGAAGTAACAAAGCCAACAACCAAACCACATTCAATACACAAAATTTCCTTTAAAGTCTCTACACTTAACCATTTTAAAGTGACTAAGTATCAAAATAAATCCACATTCAAAACAAAAAATCCCCTTTAATGTCCCTACACTTAACCATTTTCAAGTGACTTAATATCAAAATAAAACCACATTCAAAACAAAAAATCCCCTTTAAAGTCACAACTTAACCATTTTGAAGTAGCTAAGTCAACAACGAAACCATATTCAAAACCAAAAATCTCCTTAAAAATTCCTACACTTTACCATTTTCAAGTAACTAAGTCACCAACCAAACCACATTCAAAATACAAAATCCCTTAAAAGTCCCTACACTTAACCATTTTCAAGTGACTATGTCAACAACCAAACCACATATAAAAATAAAAAATCTCGGTTAAAGTCCCTCCACTTAACCATTTTCAAGTAACTAAGTCACAAACCATACCACATTCAAAACAAAAAATCCTCATTAATATCCCTACATGTAACCATTTTTAAGTGACTTCGTCACCAACTTAACCACATTCAAAACATAAAATCACCTCTAAAGTCTCAACACTTAACAATTTTAGAGTCACTAAGTATTAAAACAAAACCACATTCAAAATAAAAAATCCCCTTTAAAGTTTCTACACTCAACAATTTTCAAGTGACTATGTATTAAAACAAAACAACATTCAAAACCAAAAATCTCCAATGAAGTGCCTATACTGAACCATTTGCAAGTAACTAAGTCAACAACCAAACCATATTCAAAACAAAGAATCCCCTTTAAAGTCCCTATAGTTAAACATTTTCAAGTAACGAAGACACCAACCAAACCACATTCAAAACACAAAATCCCCTTTAAAGTCCCCACACTTAACCATTTTCAAGTAACTAACTCACCAACCAAACAACTTTTAAAATAAAAAAATCCCCTTTAAAGTCCCTACACTTAACTATTTTCAATTGACAAATTCACCAACCAAACCACATTCAAACTAAAAAATATTTTTTAAAGTCCCTACACATAAACAATTTTAAGTGACTAAGTTTCAAAACAAAACCACATTCAAAACACAAACTCCCCTTTAAAGTCCCCACACTTAACCATTATCAAGTGACAAAGTATCTAACCTAACCACATTCAAAACACAAAATCTCCTTTAAAGTCCCTAAACTTAACCATTTTAAAGTTACTATGTATCAAAAAAAATTCACATTCAAAACAAAAAATCCTTTTAAAGTCCCTACTCATAACCATTTTCAGGTGACTAAGTATCAAAACAAAACCACATTCAAAACAAAATATTTTCTTTAAAGTTCCTACACTTAAACCATTTTCAAGTAACTAAGTCAACAACCAAACCACATTCAAAATAAAAAATCCCCTTCAAAGTCACTACAATTAACTATTTTCAAGTAACTAAGTCACCAAACCATTTTCGAGTAATAATATCACCAACAAAAGTACATTAAAAATAAAAAATCTCCTTAAAGTCTCTACACTTAACTATTTTCAAGTGACTAAGTGACCAACCAAACCACATTCAAAATAAATAATCTCTTTTAAAGTCCGTACACTTAACCATTTTCAAATAACTAAGTCACCAACCAAACTACATTCAAATTAAAAAGTCACCTTAAAAGTCCGTACACTTAACTATTTTCAAGTGACTAAGTCCCCAATCAAGCTACATTCAAATAAAAAATCCCCTTTAACATCCATACACTTAACCATTTTCAAGTAACTAAGTCACCAACCAAATGTAATTCAAAATAAAAAATCTCCTTTCAAGTCTCTACACTTAACTATATTCTAGTGACAAAGTCATCAACCAAACCACATTCTAAATAAAAATTCTCCTTTAAAGTCCCTACTCATAACCAATTTCAAGTGATTAAGTTTCAAAACAAAACCACATTCAAAACACAAACTCCCCTTTAAAGTCCCTACACTTAACCACTTTCAAGTGACTAAGTCACCAACCTAACCACATTTAAAACACAAAAACCTCTTTAAAGTCCATGCACTTAACCGTTTTAAAGTTACGAAGTATCAAAACAAAATCACATTCCATACAAAAAATTCCCTTAAAACCCCTACTCTTAACCATTTTCAAGTGACTAAGTATATAAAAAACCTACATTCAAAACAAAATATTTCAATTAAAGTTGCTACACTTAACTATTATCAAGTAACTAAGTCAACAACCAAACCACATTAAATACACAAAATTTCCTTTAAAGTCCCTACACTTAACCATTTTAAGATGACCAACACTTAATCATTTTCAAGTGACTTAGTATCAAAATAAAACCACATTCAAAAAAAAATCCCCTTTAATGTCCCAACTTAACCATTTTCAAGTAACTAAGTTTGCAACGAAAACACATTCAAAACAAAAAATCTCTTTAAAATTTCCTACACTTAACCATTTCAACTGACTAAGTTACCAACCAAACCACATTTAAAACACAAAATACCCTTTAAAGTCTCTACACTTAACCATTTTCATGTAACTAAGTCAACAACCAAACCACATATAAAAATAAAAAATCTTATTTAAAGTCTCTCTAGTTAACCATTTTCAAGTAACTAAGTCACATACCAAACCACATACAAAACACAAAATCATCATTAATGTCCCTGCACTTAACCATTTTCAAGTGACTAAGTCACCAACCTAACCACATTCTAAACATAAAATCTCCTTTAAAGTTTCTAAACTTAACAATTTTAAAGTCACTAAGTATTAAAACAAAACCACATTCAAAATAAAAAATCTCCTTTAAAGTCTCTACACTCAACCATTTTCAGGTGACTAAGTATCAAAATAAAACCACATTCAAAACAAAAAATCCCCAATAAAGTCCCTATACTGAACCATTTTCAAGTAACAAAATCAAAAACCAAACCACATTCAAAATAAAAAATTCCCTTTAAAGTCCCTACACTTAACCATTTTCAAGTGACTTAGTATGAAAACCAAACCACATTCAAAAAAAAAATCTCCTTTAATGTCCCTACACTTAACAATTTTCAAATAACTAAGTCACTAACCAATCCATAATCAAAAAAAAAAAAAAATCTCCTTTAAAGTCTCTACACTTAACCATTTTAAACTGACTAAGTATCAAAATAAAACAACATTCAAACTAAAAAATCCATTTTAAATTCTGTACACTCAACCATTTTCAAGTGACTAAGTATTAAAACCAAACCACATTCAAAATAAAAAATCAGCTTTAATGTCCCTACACTTAACCATTTTCAATTAACTAACTCAACAACCAAACAACATTCAAAATAAAAAGTTCCCTTTAAAATTCATACACTTAACTATTTTCATGTCACGAAGAAACCAACCAAACCACATTCAAAACAAAAAATCTCATTTAAAATCCCTACACATAACCAATTTGGAGTGACTAAGTTTAATAAAAAAAACACATTCAAAACACAATCTAACCTTTAAAGTCCACACACTTAACCATGTTCAAGTACCTAACTCACCAACCAAACCGCATTCAAAATAAAAAATATCCTTTAAAGTCCCTAAACTTAACCATTTTAAAGTTACAAAGTATCAAAATAAAATCACATTCAAAACAAAAAATGACTTTAAAGTCACTACTCATAACCATTTTCAAGTGACTAAGTATCAAAACAAATCCACATTCAAAACAAAATATTTCCTTGAAAGTTCCTACACTTAACCATTTTCAAGTAACTAAGTCAACAACCAAACCACATTCAAAACAAAAAATCCACTTTAAAGTCCCTACAATTAACCATTTCCAAGTAACTAAGTCACCAAACCAATTTCAAGTAATTATATCACCAACCAGACCACATTTCCGACACAAAATCCCATTTAAAGACCCTACACTTAACCATTTTCAAGTAACTTAATCACTAATCAAACCACATTCAAACAAAAAAATCCTGTTCAAGTCCTACACTTAAACATTTTTAAGTTACTAAGTATCAAAACTAAACAACATTCAAAACAAAAAATCTCCTACAAAGTCCCTAAAAATAACCATTTTCAAGTGACAAAGTATCAAAACCCAACCACATTCAAAACACAAAATTTCCTTTAAAGTCCCTACGCTTAAACATTTTCAGGTAACTAACTATCAAAACCAAACCACATACAAAACAAACAATCCCCTTTAAAGTCCCTACACTTAGCCATTTTCAAGTGAATAAGTATGAAAACCAAACGACATTCAAAACAATAAAACCCTTTAAGGTCCCTACACTTAACCATTTTCAAGTAACTAAGTCACCAATCAAATTACATTCAAAATAAAAAATCTCTTTAAAAGCCCCTACACTTAACTATTTTCAAGTGACTAAGTCACCAACCAAACCACATTCAAAACAAATAAACTCTATTAAAGTCCCTACACATAACCATTTTCAAGTAACTAAGTCAGCAACCAAACAACATTCAAAATGAAAAATCCCCTATAAAGACATTACGCTTTACTATTTTCAAGTGACAAAGTCACCAACCAAACCACATTCTAAACAACTAATCTCCTTTAAAGTCCATACACATAACTAACTTCAAGTGACTAAGTTTCAAAACAAAACCACATTAAAAACACCAACTCCCTGTTAAAGTCCCTACACTTAACCATTTTCAAGTGACTAAGGCACCAACCTCAGCACATTCAAACCACAAAATCTCCTTTATAGTCCGTACACATAACCATTTTAAAGTTACTAAGTTTCAAAACAAAATTACATTCAAATCAAAAAATCCCTTTAAAGTCCCTACTCATAACCATTTTCAAGTGACAAAGTATCAAAACAAAACCACGCTCAAGACAAAATATTTCCTTTAAAGTTCCTACACTTAACCATTTTCATGTAACTAAGTCAACAACAAAACCACATTCAAAATAAAAAATCCCCTGTAAATTCCCTACACTAAACCATTTTCAAGTAACTAAATCACCAACCAAACCACATTCAAAACAAAAAAATACTCTTTAATGTCCCTACACTTAAAACATAAAAATTCAAAACATAAAATCTCCTTTAAAGTCCCTACACTTGAAAATTTTAAAGTCTCTAAGTATTAAAACAAAAACCATATTCAAAAAAAAAATCCCCAATAGAGTCCCTATACTGAACCATTTCCTATTAACAAAGTCAACAACCAAAAGACATTCAAAATTAAAAATTCTCTTTAAAGTCTCTACACTTAACCATTTTCAAGTAACTAAGTCACCAACCAATCCACATTCAAAACGAATAATCTCCATTAATGACTGTACACTTAACCATTTTAAAGTGACTAAGTATCAAAAGGAAAACACATTCAAGACAAAAAATTCCCATTAAAGTCCGTACACTTAACAATTTTCAAGTAACTAGGTCAACAACCAAACCACTTTAAAAACGTAAAATCTTTTTTAAAGTCTCTATACGTTAACAATTTTCAAGTGCCTAAATATCAAAACCAAACCACACAACCAAACAACATTCAAAACAAAAAAGCCCCTTCAAAGTTCCTACACTTAACCTTTTTCAAGTAACAAAGTCACCAACCAAACTATATTGAAAAAAAAAGACCCCTTAAAATACCATACGCTTAACTATTTTCAAGTGACTAAGTCACCAACCAAACCATATTAAAAAAAAAATACCCTTTAAAGTCCCTACACTTAACCATTTTCACGTGACTAAGTTTCAAAACAAAATCACACTCAAAACACAAAATCCCCTTTAAATTCTCTACACTTAATCACTCTCAAGTGACTAAGTCACCAACCAAACCACATTCAACTCAGAAAATCCCCTTTTAAGTCCCTACACTTAACAATTTTATGGTGACTAAGTATCAAAACAAAACCACATGCAAAACAAAAAATTTCTTTAAAAGTATCTACACTTAACTAATTTATAGTAACTAAGTATCATAACAAAACAATATTCAAAACAAAAAATCCCCTTTAAAGTCTCAACTTAACACTTTTCAAGTAAATAAGTCAAGAACCAAACGACATTGAAAAACAAAAAATCCTCTTTAAAGTCTTTACAGTTAAAAATTTTCAAGTAACTAAGTCACCAACCAAACCACATTCAAAACACAAAATTCCCTTAAAAGTCTTGACATTTAACCATTTTCAAGTAACTAAGTCAAAATCAAATAACATTCAAAATAAAAAATCCCTTTTAAAGTCCTTACACTTAACCATTTTCAAGTAACTAAGTCACAAACCAAACAACATTCAAAAAAAAAATATCTTTTAAAGTCCCAACATTTAACAATTTTCAAGTCACTAAGTATCAAGACAAAACCACATCCAAAAAAAAAATTCCCTTTAAAGTTTCTTCACTCAACCATTTTCAAGTGACTAAGTATCAAAACAAAACCATATACAAAACAAAAAATTCACAATAAAGTCCCTATACTGAACCATTTTCAAGTAACATTGTCAACAACCAAACCAAATTCAAAATAAAAAATTTCCTTTAAAGTCCCTACACTTAACCAATTTCAAGTGACGTTATATGAAAACCAAACCACATTAAAAAAAATCTCCTTTAATGTCCCTACCAATACACATTCAAAACAAAAAATCTCCTTTAAAGTGTCTACACTTAACTATTTTAAAGTGTCTAAGACACCAGCCAAGCCACGTTCAAAATAAAAAATCACCTTTAAACTTGACCAAGTTTCAAAACAAAAGCACATTGAAAATATAAAATCCCCATCAAATTCCCTACAATTAGCAATTTTGAAGTGACTAAGTCGCCAACCTAACAACATTCAAAATACAAAATCTTCTTCAAAGTTGTAAAACCCCAAAAAATCCAAACCATTATTAGAGCCATGTACCAAGCTCATGCATAGTACATCTTGGTTATTTTATATTTTTATAAGTAGGTTAGATGCATATTAAAGCTTCAAATAACTTCTATTTATTAGATGAATCAAAATATTCCTTATCGATTAAATTCTTGTGAAGGATATTGGTATAGTCAACTTTAAATGAGCATGTCTCTCATTATACTTGGAATTTTTAAGATCACGACCTATAAACAGATAGAAAATTGAATTATATTTCCACCGATACAAATTTCACCTAAATTCAATATCGGAGCAAAGAGTTATTCCTATTTTACTCCAGCATGTCAGGCTAGAAATAGTGTGACGACATTCGTGGTAGCTTGCCACATTTGTGACGTCCTATCACGAAGGTCGTCAGCCTTAGGCAGAAACCAACTCCTAAGTAATGACATTCATGGTAGCTTACCATATTTGTGATGCTCTATCATGATGGTCGTAAGCCTTAGGCAGAAACCAGCTCCTAAGTGACGACATTCGTGGTAGCTTACTACACTTGTGACGCCCTATCATGAAGGTCATCAGCCTTAGGTAGAAACCAGCTCCTAAATGATGACATTCATGGTAGATTACCACATTTTTTATGCCCTATCATGAAGGTCATCAACCGTAGGCTGAAACAAGCTCCTAAGTGACGATATTTGTGGTAAGTTACCATATTTGTGATGCTCTATCACGAAGGTCGTCAGCCTTCGACAGAAACTAGCTCCTAAGTGATGACATTCATGATAGCTTACCATATTTGTGATGCCCTATCATGAAGGTCATCATCCTTAGGTAGAAACTAGTTCCTAACTAATGATATTCCTGAGAGCTTACCCCATTTTTGATGCCCTATCACGAAGGTCATCAGCCTTAGGCAGAAACCAGCTCCTAAGTGATAACATTCGGGATAGTTTACCTCATTTATGATGCTGTATCATGAAGGTCATCAGCCTTAGGTAGAAACCAATTCCTAAGTGATGACATTCATGACAGCTTATCACATTTGTGACGCCATATCTCGAAGGTCATCAGCTATGATTTTTTAGCAACTGGGAATTTATTTCATAAGGGTATTTTGGTGATTTCCTTCTCTTACCACGATTTATAATCCTAAAGAGGCATAATTTTTCCCATTTTTTTCATCAGTTAAGCATCTAAAAAATAACCCACTCTTACGCTCTTAAGCACTAGATTAGTATTTCAATCAAACTCATCTCTCAAAAGCAAGATTCATGCCTTTTTCCAAGATAATTGAGAATTAAGTTTCCTAATCCAAGAAATCTCGAGCAAATTATCAAGGTTTCCTTTCTAAGGTCTGCGTAGTATTCATCTATGGATCCAATCCGTTCATAGAGCTCAAGAACCATATTTTAAATATTATTTTGTAAACTTTTCATGGTGATATGAGTATGTACATGTTGACGATTGTTGTTTAAGTTTCAATGTTATGTCAAAAGGTGTTTTCATGGAATATATATGTTTGTTAATTGAAAATCATAAACTTTAGGTGGTTTAATATGGTGCAAGTATGAAACTCACCTATGCCTTAAAGAATGCAAGCAAGGTGTTGGATAAAATGCGTAGGATGATAGAAATTCATGTTTGTATGCTTCTATGAGGTCTAAAGGACACGTCAATGTTAGCTATATACTTCAATATGAATCCCATGCTTTTTATGTGTTGCTATTGTGGTGGTCTGAAGCATGTAAGATAATGGAGATATACAATATGTACACAAAATATATCCCTGCATTCCCTACAATGTTTAAGATTTTGAATATCTATGTGAAATATGATATCCCTTACTTGTGATATTATGAATTTTTGACTCAAATCTTGTGATCAAGTCATCTTATGTTTGTCAGTTTCCTTCTATCGAGTCCTGGGGGTATTCTTACTCGAAAAACATAGCTATGTGCCTAGAGCCATGTCATATTGTCACGATAATCTCAGTCAAGCTATAATCTATAGAACTCAGTCAGTCATGTGACTCAGGAAACCTCAGAAATCTCATGATCTCATTTAACTCTTAGATAATAGTATTACTCCACCAGTCAGTAGAAGTCAGTTAATCTATCCATGTACAATCAGTTGAATTATGTTTAGTCAGTTAATCTGTCCATGTACAATCAGTTGAATTATGTTTAGTCTCTTCAGATGGGAGTAGAAGTAAGCATTGAGTGAACCCAAGGATGGGGACTCACCTACCAGTTTAGGGTATGATTCTTAGCAATCATCCTTGTGTTCTAGAACTACATAGCCAGTGTAGGTTGAGACATCTTAGCCTGTTAGATTAGGGTTAATGAGGTGGCTTAACCTGTCAGTTTAGGGTTCCCACCATTTTCATTTTGAATACCTTCCAGGTAAGGTTCACTCACAACTGTCCTTACTAGTAGCACGGTATTGACATCCCTCCAGTCGGGGAAGATATTGGACACCAACTTAGCTATTTATGTTATTGGGGCATGTCGGTTAAACAACTAACTCCCATATTTTCAGAATTAGTCTTAGTAAAAGAACTCAGATAGGTCTTCATATTTTAGTATATCAGGACTGTCAGATATAGTCAGACTTAGTTACAGTACGGAACTCAGATAGTTCCATCAGATTT
>NW_025842141.1:852676-870247 GCF_002878395.1 Capsicum annuum
ATGTAAACCTTGTTTATATTTAGCCTACCTCACTCGTATACTCAGTATATTCCCTCTTATTGACGCATTTGTGCTATGGTGCTTTCTTTTCATGTTATACCATAGGTTTAGAGATACGAGCACCAGATCAGCAGTAGCAGTTGTATTTCCAGTCGCAGAGATTTAGTGAGTCCTCTTCATTCAAGGATAATATGATTTGATTGATTCATTATTATTTTATCCAGTTACCAGTTTATGGAGTTAGTTGGAGACATGTTCCTTCAACTACTTATTCAGAAAGCACTTAGAGGCTTTCAGATTCAGTATTCAGACTTATGTTCAGATTTGATTTAATTTTCAGTTGTTTTGGGTATCTTTCACCCATATGGATGTTATGTTTTGATAGATTCTTTATTCAGTTGAACCTTATGGCCTACATATTCATGTTTTCTGCATTATTACGTTATATATTACAGTGTACAGGTACAAATATCAATCATGGGTTAGCTTGTGATCTTCGGGGTCATAAGCACCATATAGCATTTTGGTTTAGAAAAATTAGGGCATTACAAACTTGGTTTCAGGGCCTAAGGTTTAATAGAGTCCTAGGAAGTCTGAAAGCTGCATCTAGTAGAGTCTTTTACATGGGTGTGTTGTGCGCCATATTTATATACAGGACGTTATGAGATTTTTTTGGAATAGTTTGCTTTCTTTAGTATTTATGTCGTGCTATTAAACATAATTTCAAGTCAGTCTCTCCGTCTAATCTGCTCTTCTCTTATTTCAAAAAAATTCGTCCAAAGAGAAGAAATCACCCAGATCCTCAGCCGAAAGATCCTTTAGGCAAACATGTTTCTTATGCGGAGTTCAGGACCGTATTTACCACTCTTGCTCAGTCTATAGCTGCCCAGAATAAACGAACATCAGTCGTTCTGGCCAACCTAGTGGCTAATTCAGCAGCAGCTAGGATTCGGGACTTCACCCGAATGAACCCTCCATCCTTCTTGGGTCTAAACCAGATAAGGATCCTCAGGAATTTATTGACCAAGTCTAGAAGGTCACTAATATCGTGGGAGTCAGTTCTTCTCAGAGTGCCGAGTTAGCTGCATACCAATTGTAGGATGTCGCTTACACTTGGTACAAGAAGTGGTTAGCAGATAGGTTAGAGGATGCAGGTCCTGTTGAGTAAGAAGAATTTGTCATGGCTTTCATAGATAGATTCTTTCCCCAAGAGCTAAGAGAGGTAAAAGTTATTGAGTTCATCAATCTCAGACAGGGAAATATGATAGTTAGAGAGAATTCTCGTACATTTACTCAGCTAGCCAGATATGCCCTTCATGTGGTTGTAGACAACAGCGCTAAGATGAGCAAGTTCATGTCAGGGGTGAATGATAGCATTGTAAATGAGTGTAGGTTTGTGATGCTGAACAATGATATGACTTTATCCAGGCTATAACCCATGTACAACAGATAGAGGAGCAGAAGGTTAAGACTAGGGAGAGGCAGAATAAGAGACTAAGAGTAGGCAGTTTTAGTTTTGCTCTGCCAAAATCAGAGGGAAGAAATCATTCTCAGTTTCATCCAAAGTCAGCAATTCCAGCCCCTTCCTCCGCTATTTACCCAATACCAAAGTTCAGGGACGGCAACAAAGACAGAGCACCAGGTTCTACTTCTCAGGGCAGTGTTAGTAGTGCCCGAACAAACCCCCTTTGTCAGACTTTTGGTAAGAACCACAAGGGTATTTATAGAGCAGGTAGTGATGTCTGTTTTTGTTATGGTAAGCCAGGCCATAGGATTAGGAAGTGTCCTCAGCGAGGCCCTCAGGGTCAGCAAAATCATTCCATAGGTCAGTCCATTTGTCCAAACCAGCAAGGTGCCACTTCTAGTGCTACTAGTGGGAAACGGCCAAATAGACTCTATGCTCTTTAGACCCAACAAGATTAGGAAAATTCTCCTGATGTTGTTACTGGTACGTTACAAATTTTCCATGTTCATGTTTATGCTTTGCTAGACCCAGGTGCATCCTTGTCTTTTGTCACTTCATACATAGCAGGCAATTTCAGAATTAGTCCCAAAATTTTAGCAGAGACCTCTTCAGTCTCTACCCTAGTGGGAAAAACCATCATAGCTCAGTGGGTATACAAGAACTTCTCGGTTATGATATTATAGAAATCCACATCAGCAGATTTAGTTGAGTTAGAGATGACTGATTTTGATGTCATTCTTGGCATGGATTGGCTTCATTCCTGCTATGCCATAGTCGACTGCAGAAATAGAATAGTTTAATTTTAGTTCCTGAATGAGCCTGTCCTAGAGTGGAAGGGTAGCACTTCGTCTTTCAGGGTTCATCTTCTTTTCTACCTTCAGGCAAGGAAAATGATTTCTAAGGGTTTTATGTATTATCTCGTGCATGTTAAGGAATCCTGTTCCGAATCTCCCAGTCTTGAATCAGTCCCACTAGTTAATAAATATTCTGATATCTTTTCTAAAGATCTTCCAGGCATTCCTCCCAAAAGGGAAATAGACTTGGGCATAGACCTTCTCTAAGATACTCAACCTATTTCTATTCCGCCATATAGAATGGCACCAGCAAAACTTAAGGAACTAAAAGATCAGTTGAAGGATCTCTTAGATAAGGAATTCATAAGGCCCAGTGTATCCCCATGGGGTGAGCCAATCTTATTCGTGCGTAAGAAATACGGTTCTCTCAGAATGTGTATTAATTTACTCAGCTCAACAAAGTCACAGTTAAGAACAGGTATCCACTGCGTAGGATAGACGACTTATCTGACAAACTTTAGGGTGCCAGTTATTTCTCCAAGAAAGACCTCAGGTCAGGCTATCATTAGCTCAAAGTTAGAGAATGTGACATTCCGAAGACAGCTTTTTGTATTCGGTATGGTCACTTTGAATTTCTAGTCATGTCCTTTGGTCTTACCAATGCCCTTGCAGATTTCATGGACTTGATGAACCGGGTGTTCAAGCAGTACTTGGAAACATTCGTCATAGTCTTCATAGATGATATTTTGGTCTATTCTCGCACAGAGTGTGATCATTTAGACCATCTCATAATTGTTCTTCAGACTCTCAAGGATCACCAGTTGATCGCCAAGTTTAGTAAGTGAGAATTTTGGCTAATATAAGTAGCAATCCTTGGCCATATTATTTCCAGTAATGGCATTAGAGTAGATCCTTAGAAAACCAAAGCGGTAAGAAACTGGCCTCGCCCTATCTCTTCATCAAATATCAGGAGTTTCTTAGGTTTGGCTGGCTATTACCGACAGTTTGTCAAGGGATTTTCTTCTATTTCATCTCCTATATCCATATTGACTCATAATAAGGTCAAGTTTCAGTTGTCAGAACCTTGCAAGAAGAGTTTTCAGGAGTTGAAGACTCGACTCACTTTAGCTCCAGTTTTAGCACTTCCCGACGGTTTTGATGGATTCGTAATATATTATGATGCATCCAGAGTAGGTTTAGGTTATGTTGCCATGCATCATGGTAGATTCATAGCCTATGCCACCAGACAGTTAAAGCCTCATGAGAAGAATTATCCTATTTATCACCTTGAGTTAGCAGCAGTTGTCTTTGCCTTAAAGATTTGGAGGCATTATCTATACGGTGTTCATGTAGACGTTTTCACAGATCATAAGAGCCTTCAATATGTATTTTCCCAGAAAGATCTCAATCTTCATCAGAGAAGGTGGTTAGAACTCTTGAAAGATTATGACATGAGTGTCCTTTATCATCTTTGCAAGGCCAATGTAATGGCCGACGCACTCAGTAGACTATCCATGGGTAGTGTTTTCCATGTTGAGGATAGTAAGAAGAAATTAGATTAGGAGATTCATCAGCTTGCAAGACTGGGCGTTCACTTAGTCGACTCTTCAGAAGGTGGTGTATGTGTTCAGAGTAGTTCAGAGTCAGCTCTAGTTTCTAAGGTGAAAGAGAAGCAAGAGAAGGATCCTAGCCTTGTCAAGATAAAAGAGTCAGTTCAGAGTCAAGAAGTAGAGGTTTTCTCCCAAAGGGGAGATGGTTTTCTTCATTGTCAGGGTCGTCTGTATGTTCCCAGTGTAGATAACTTAACGCAGAAAATTCTTGCAAAAGTGAGTGGTGCGCGATACTTTTTTCATCCAGGGGCAACTAAGATGTACTGCGACTTACGGAAGATCTATTGGTGGAGTGGGATGAAGAGGATTGTTGCAGAGTTTGTGGCTAAGTGCTCTACATGTCAAAAGGTTATGCTAGAGTATCAGAAACCTAGTGGTTCCATGTAGGAGTTCTCTATTCCTACTTAGAAGTGGGAAGAAGTTAACATGGACTTTGTGACGGGTTTTCCTAGAACACATCATCAACATGATTCAGTTTGGGCCATTGTAGATAGAATAACCAAGTTAACTCATTTCCTTCCAGTTCATACCTCCTACTCAGCAGAGGATTATGCCAAACTCTATTTCAGGGAGTTGGTCATATTACACGGTGTTCCACTATCTATCATCTCAGACAGAGGTGCCCAATTCAACTCTCACCTCTGGAAAGCATTCCAAAAGGGTTTTGGTACCCAAGTTTATCTCAGTACAACATTTCATCCTCAGACAGATGGTCAAGTAGAAAGGACCATTCGGAATCTAGAAGATATGCTATGGGAGTGTGCAATTGATTTCAAGGGAAGCTAGGATGACCACTTACCTTTGATTGAGTTTGCATACAACAACAACTATCACTCCAGTATTTAAATGGCTCCATTCGAAGCCCTCTATGGTAGGAGATGTAGGTCTGCGATCGGTTGGTTTGAAGTTAGTGAAACCACAGTCATAGGGCCTGACTTTGTATTCAATGCCTTAGAGAAATTTCAGTTGATCAGAGAAAGACTTCGGCCTACTCAGAGCCGACAGAAATCTTATACGGTTGTTCATATAAAGGATCTCAAACTTGAGGTTGATGACTATGTCTATCTCAAGATCTCTCCCGTGAAGGGAGTGAAGAGATTTGGTAAGAAGGGAAAGCTCAGTCCCTGATATGTCGGTTCCTTCAAGATTCTCAGTTGCTTAGGCAAGGTAGCCTATGAGCTCAAATTGCCTTCATATCTAGACTTAGTTCATCCAGTCTTCCATGTCTCTTTGCTCAAGAAGTGCATAGGTGACCCAGCAGTTGCAGTCCCTATTCAGAGAGTTGACATTCAGAATAAACTCTCTTACGAAGAGATTCCAGTCAAAATTCTCGACTATCAAACTCGTAGGCTGAGGAACAAAGAAGTCCCTCTAGTAAAGGTTCTTTGGCAGAATCAGTCCATGGAGAGAGCTACTTGGGAAGAAGAACCAGATATGGGAACCAAGTACCCTCATCTTTTCTCCGCTAATTTACACTTAGCTTGAGTTAACCATTTTCCTTAATATTATTTAGTTACAAATTCAAAATTCCAATATAAAATTGGTATCAAGTATTAGTGCATAGCTTCTCATACATTCATGAGTTCAACTTGTAAGTCATGCATCAGATATGCATGTTCAGTGTGGCTATAGTTAGTTTAGAATTCAATTCAGTCCTAAAATTATGTTCCAGTTGAGCATGATCAGTGTATGCATTGTTTTATCTTTTCTGCCCTCTCAAGCAGTTATCATTCGAGGACGAATGTTTCCAAGGGGGAGATATTGTAATACACCAAAAAATCCGAACCAATATTAGAGCCATGTACCAAGCTCATGCATAGTAAATCATAGTTTTTTTATAGTTTTATGAGTAGTTTAGATGTATATTAAGGCTTCAAAATAACTCACCGCTATCAGACGAATCAAAAGATTTCTCACCGATTGCATTCTTGAGAAAAATATTGGTATAGTGAACTTCAAATGAGCATATCTCTCATTATACTTGGAATTTTTGAGCTTATGACCTATCCATAGATACATAATTGAATTATCTTTCCAACGATAAAAAATTTTCCTAAATCTAAAATCGGAGAAAAGAGTTATTCCTATTTTACTCCAGCATGTCAGGCTGGTAATAGTGTGACAAAATTCGTGGTAGCTTACCACATCTGTGATGCCCTATCACGAAGGTCTTCATCCTTAGGAAGAAACCATCTCCTAATTGATGACATTCTTGATAGATTACAACATTTGTGATGCCCTATCACGAAGGTCGTCAGCCTTAGGTAAAAACCAGCTCCTAAGTGACGACATTCTTAGTAGCTTACCACACTTGTGACGCCCTATCATATAGTTCGTCAGCCTTAGACAGAAACCAGATCTTAAGTGACGACATTCGTGGTAGATTACCATATTTGTGATGCCCTATCATGAAGGTTGTCAGCCTTAGGGAGAAACCAGCTCCTAAGTAACGACATTCATGGTAGCTTTCCATATTTATGACGCCCTGTCACGAAGGTTGTCAGCCTTAGGCAGAAACCAGCTCCCAAGTGACAACATTCGTAATAGCTTACCATATTTGTGACGCGCTATCATGAAGGTCGTTATCCTTAGGCAAAAACCAGCTCCTAAGTGATGACATTCGTGATAGCTTACCACATTTGTGACGCCCTATCACGAAGGTCGTCAGCCTTAGGCAGAAACTAGCTCCTAAGTGACGATATTCATGATAGCTTACCACATTTGTGATGCCCTATCATAAAGGTCATCAGCCTTAGGCAGAAACCAGCTCCTAAGTGATGACATTTGTGACAACTTATCAATTGTGACGCTCTATCACGAAGGTCGTCATCTATGATTTTTCAGCAACTATGAATTTATTTCATATGGGTATTTTGGTCATTTCCTTCACCTTCCAACACTTCTAACCCTAAAGAGGCATAATTTTTCCAATTTTTTTCTTCAATTAAGCATTTAAACAAAACCCTCTCTTACACTCTTAACCACAAGATTTGGGTTTCCATCAAACTTATCTCTCAAAAGCAAGATATAAGCCTTTTTCCAACATAATTGAGAATTAAGTTTCCCAATCCAAGAACTCTCCAGAAAATAATAAAGGTTTCCTTTCTAAAGTATGTGTAGTGTTTATCTATTGATCCAATCCGTTCATAGATCTAAGGCACCCTGTTTTAAATATTATTTTGTAAACTTTTGTGGTGATATGAGTATGTACATGTAGATGATTGTTGTTTAACTTTCAATGTGATGTCTAAAGGTGTTTTCATGGAATTATATGGTTTTTAATTGAAAACCATGAACTTTAGGTGTTTTAATAGGGTGCAAGTATGAAACTCACCTATGCCTTAAATAATGCATGCGACGTGTTTGATAAAATGCTTAGGATACTAGAAATTCAGGATTGTATGGTTCTATGATGTCTAAAAGACAAGTCCATATTAGCTATATACTTTAATTTGAATCCCATGCTTTTCATGTGTTGCTATTGTGGTGGTATGAAACATGTATGATAATGGAGATATACAATACGGACACGAAATATATCTATGCATTCCCTACAATGTTTAAGATGTTGAATAACTATATGAAATATGATATCCCCTACTTATGATATTCTGAATTTATGACTCAAATCTTATGATCAAGTCATGTCATGTGTGTCAGTTTCCTTCTATCGAGTCCTTGGGGTATTCGTACCCAAAAACATAGTTGTGTGCCTAGAGACATGTTATGTTGTCACAATAATCTTAGTCAAGCTATAATCTATAGAACTCAGTCAGTCATGTGACTCAGGAAACCTCACAAATCTCATGATCTCATTTAACTCTTAGATAATAGTATTACTTCATCAGTCAATGAAAGTCAGTTAATATGTCCATGTGTATTTAGTTGAATCATGTTTAGTCTCTTCAGATGGGAGTAGAAGTAAGCATTGAGTGAACCCAAGGATGGGGACTCACCTACCAATTTAGGGTATGATTCTTAGCAATCATCCTTGTGTTCCAGAACTACATAGCCAGTGTAGGTTGAGACATCTTAGCCTGTCAGATTAGGGTTCCCACCCTTCTCCTTTAGAATACCTGCCAGCTAAGGGTCACCCATAACTTTCCTTACTAGTGGCACGGTATTGACACCCCTCTAGTTGGGGTAGAGATTGGACCCCAAATTAGCTATATGAATTATTGGGGAATGTCGGTTAAATAACTACATTCCATAGTTTCAGAATCAGTCTTCGTAAAATAACTCAGATAGGTCTTCATATTTCAGTATATCAGGACTATCAGATACAGTCAGACTCAATTATAGTACAGAACTCAGATTATCCCATCAGATTTAGGATTGTCAGATATAGTCACCCATGTTTCAGAATTTCAGTATCATTCATGTTACCCATCAGTAAACCATATATTAGAATACAAGACTAGTTATCATGCACCCACTATTTCAGTTACTATGTATGCTTGTTTGTACTCTTACGTTCATGTCAGTCAGACAATTAGTGTTGTTCATGCATGGAAACCTTGTTTATATTTAGCCTACCTCACTCGTTTACTTAGTACATTCCCTCTTACTAACGCATTTGCGCTATGGTGCTTTATTTTCATGTTACACCATAGGTTCAGAGAAACGAGCTCCAGATCAGCTGTAGTATTAGCATTTCCAGTCGCAGAGATCCAGTGAGTTCTCTTCATTAAAAGACAATATGATTTGATTTATTCATTATTATTTTAGCCAGTTACCAGTTTATGGAGTTAGTTAGAGACATGTTCCCTTAAATCATTATTCAGAAAGCACTTAGAGGCATTCAGATTCAGTATTCAGACTTATGTTCAGATTTGATTTAGTTTTCAGTTGTTTTGGGTATCTTTCACCCATATGGATGTTATGTTTTGACAGATTCTTTATTGATTTGAACCTTATGGCCCACATGTTCATGTTATATGCATTATTACATTATATATTATAACGTACAGATACAGATATTAGTCATGGGTTAGCTTGTGATCCTTTGGGGTCATAAGCACCATGTAGCATTCCGGTTCAGAAAATTTGGGCCATTACAAACTTGGTATCAGGGCCTAAGGTTCAATAGAGTCCTAGGAAGTCTGAAAGCCAGATTTAGAAGAGTCTTGTACATGGGTGTGTTGAGCGCCACATTTATGTACAGGAGGTTATGAGATGTTTTTTGAATAGTTCGCTTTCTTCAGTATTCATGTTATGCTATTAAACATAATTTCAAGTCAATCTCTCAATATAATCCACTCCTCTCTTATTTCAGAAAAATTTCTCCAAAGAGAAGAAATCACCCAGATCCTCAGCCTGAAGATCCTTCGGGCGAACATGTTTCTCATGCGGAGTTCAGGACCATAATTGCCACTCTTCCTTAGTATATAGCTGCCCAGAATAATTGACCAACAGTCGCTCTGGCCAACCCAGTGGACAATTCAGTAGTAGCTAAGATTCGGGGATTTCACCCGAATGAACCCTCCATCCTTCTTTGGGTCTAAGCCAGACGAGGATCCTCAGGAATTCATTGACCAAGTCTAGAAGTTCATTATATCGTGGAAGTCACTTCTTCTCAGAGTGTCGAGTTAGCTGCATACCAATTTTAGGATGTCGCTTACACTTGGTACAAGAAGTGGTTAGCAGAAAGGTTAGAGGATGCAGGTCCTGTTGAGTGGGAAGAATTTGTCATGGCTTTCTTAGACAGATTCTTTCCCCAAGAGCTAAGAGAGGTAAAATTTCTTGAGTTCATCAATCTTAGGCAGGGAAATATGACAGTTAGAGAGTATTCTCTTAGATTTACTCAGCTAGCCAGATATGCCCCTCATGTGGTTGCAGACAACAGGGCTAAGATGTGCAAGTTTGTGTCAGGGGTGAATAATAGCATGGTAAATGAGGGTAGGTCTGCGATGCTGAATAGTGATATGAATTTAGCCAGGACATAAACCACGCTTAATAGGTAGAGGAGTAGAAGGTTAAGACTAGAGAGAGGTAGAACAAGAGAGTAAGAGTAGGCAGTTTCAGTTTTGCTCAGCCCAAATCAGAGGGAGGAAATCATTCACAGTTTCATCCTAAGTCAGCAGTTCCAGCCACTTCCTCCTCTAGTGCCCCAATGCCAAAGTTTAGGGATGGCAACAAAGATAGAGCACCAGGTTCTAAATCTCAAGGCAATGTTAGCAGTACCCGAACAAACCTCCTTTGTCAGACTTGTGGTAAGAACCACAAGGAAATTTGAAGAGTCGGTAGTGATTTATATTTTAGTTATGGTAAGCCAGGCCACGAGATTAGGGAGTGTCCTCAGCCAGGCCCTCAGGTTCAGTAGAATCATTCCATAGCTCAGTTCGGTCGCCCGAACCAGCAGGGTGCCACTTCCAGTGCTACTAGTGGGGAATGCCCAAATAGACTCTATGCTCTTTAGACCCGACAAGATCAGGAAAATTCTCTTGATGGCGTTACTGGTACGTTACAAATTTTCCATATTCATGTTTATGCTTTGCTAGACCCAGGTGCATCCTTGTTTTTTGTCACTCCATACATAGCAGGCGATTTCAGAATCAATCCCAAAATTTTAGCAGAGATCTTTTCAGTCTCTACCCAGTGGGAAAAACCATCATAGCTTGGAGGGTATACAGGAACTGCCCAGTTATGATTTTTCAGAAATCAACGTCAACAGATTTAGTTAAGTTAGAGATGACTAATTTTGATGTCATTCTCGGCATGGATTAGCTTCGTTCCTACTATGCCATAGTCAATTGGAAAAATAGGATAGTTCAATTTAAGTTCCCGAATAAGCCCGTCCTTAAGTGGAAGGGTAGCACTTTGTCTTTTAGGGTTCAGCTTATTTCTTACTTTTGGGCAAGGAAAATGATTTCTAAGGGTTGTGTGTATCAACTCGTGCATGTCAAGGATTCCAGTTCTGAATCTCCCATTCTCGAATCAGTCCAAGTGGTTAATGAATATTCAGATGTCTTTCCCAAAGATGTTCCAGGCATTCCTCCTGAAAGGGAAATAGACTTTGGCATAGAGCTTCTCCAAGATACTCAGCCTATTTTTATTCCGCCATACAGAATGGCAGCAGCAGAACTTAAGGAACTAAAAGATCAGTTGAAGGATCTATTAGATAAGGGATTCATCAGGCCAAGTGTATCCCCATGGGAATGACCAATCTTATTCGTGCGCAAGAATAGCTGTTCTCTCAAAATGTGTATTAATTACCGCCAGCTCAACAAAGTCACAATCAAGAACAGGTATCCACTTTGTAGGATAGACGACTTTTTTGACAAAATTTAGGGTGCCAATTATTTCTCCAAGAAAGACCTTAGGTCAGGCTATCATCAGCTCAGAGTTAGAGAATCTGACATTCTGAAGTCAGCTTTTCGTACTCGGTATGGTCACTTTGAATTTCTAGTCATGTCCTTTGGTCTTACCAATGCCCCTACAGCTTTCATAGACTTGATGAACCGGCTGTTCAAGCAGTACTTGGACACATTCGTCATAGTCTTCATAGATGATATTCTGTTCTATTCTCGCATAGAGCGTGATCATTTAGACCATCTCATAATTGTTCTTTAAACTCTTAGGGATCACCAGTTGATCGTCAAGTTCAGTAAGTGCGAATTTTGGCTAAGATCAGTAGAAATCCTTGGCCACATTATTTTCAGTGATGGCATTAGAGTAGATCCTTAGAAAACCAAAGCAATAAGAAACTGGCCTCGCCCTGTCTCTCCATCAGATATCAGGAGTTTCTTGGGTTTGGCTAGCTATTACCGATGGTTTTTCAAGGGATTTTCTTCTATTTCATCTCTTATGTCCAGATTGACTCAGAAGAAGGTCAAGTTTTAGTGGTCAGAACCTTGTGAGAAGAGTTTTTAGGAGTTGAAGACTCGACTCACCTTATCTCCAGTTTTAGCACTTCCTGGCGGTTTGAATGGATTCGTAGTATATTGTGATGCATCCATAGTTGGTTTAGGTTTTGTACTCATGAAGTATGGTAGAGTCATAGCCTACGCCACCAAACAGTTAAAGCCCCATGAGAAGAATTATCCTACTTATGACCTTGAGTTAGCAGCAGTTGTCTTTGCCTTAAATATTTAGAGGCATTATATACACGGTGTTCATGTAGACGTCTTCGCAGATCATAAGATCCTTTAGTATGTCTTTTCCCAGAAAGATCTCAATCTTCATCAGAGAAGGTGGTTAGAACTCTTGAAAGATTATGACATGAGTGTCCTTTATCATCTTTACAAGGCCAATGTAATGGCCGACGCACTCAATAGACTATCCATGGGTAGTGTGTTCCATGTTGAGGATAGTAAGAAGAAATTAGATTAGGAGATTCATCAGTTTGCAAGACTGGGCGTTCACTTAGTCGACTCTTCAGAAGGTGGTGTATATGTTTAGAGTAGTTCAAAGTCATCTCTAATTTCCGAGGTGAAACAGAAGCAAGACAAGGATCCTAGCCTTGTCAAGTTAAAAGTGTCAGTTCAGAGTCAGGAAGTAGAGGTTTTCTCCCAAGGGGGAGATGGTTTTTTTCATTGTCAGGGTCGTTTGTGTGTTCTCAGTGTAGATGAATTAAGGCAGCAAATTCCTGCAGAAGCGTATGGTGTGCGATAAGTTTTTCATCCAGGGGCTACTAAGATGTACTGCAACTTATGGGAGATCTATTGGTGGAGAGGGATGAAGAGAAATGTTGCCGATTTTGTGGCTAAGTGCTCTACATGTTAGCAGGTTAAGATAGAGCATCAGAAACCTAGTGGTTCCATGAAGGAGTTAACTATTCCTACTTGGAAGTGGGAAGAAGTGAAAATGGACTCTGTGAAAGGTTAGCCTAGAACACATCATTAGCATAATTCAGTTTTGGTCATTGTAGATAAAATAACCAAGTCAGCTCATTTCCTTCCAGTTCATACCTCTTACTCAGCCGAGGATCATGCCAAACTCTATATCAGGGAGTTTGTCAGATTACACGGTGTTCCACGATCATTCATCTCAGACAGAGGTACCCAGTTCACCTCACTTCTGGAAAGTATTCCAAAAGGATCTTGGTACCCAAGTTTATCTCAGTACAACGTTACATCCTCAGACAGATGGTCAATAATAAAGGGCCATTCAGACTCTAGAAGATATGTTAAAGGAGTGTGCAATTGATTTCAAGGGAAGCTAGGATGACCACTTGCCTTTGATTGAGTTTGCATACAACAACAACTATCACTCCAGTATTCAGATGGCTCCATTCGAAGCTCTTTATGGTAGGAGATGTAGGTCTCCGATCGATTGGTCTGAAGTTAGTGAGACCACATTCATAAGGCCTGACTTTGTATTTGATGCCTTAGAGAAAGTTTAGTTGATCAGAGAAAGACTACGGGCTGCTCAAAGTCGACAAAAGTCTTATGCGGATGTTCGTACAAATGATCTCGAATTCGAGGTCAATAACTATGTCTATCTCAAGATCTCTCTCGTGAAGGGAGTGAAGAGATTCGAAAAAAAGGGAAAGCTCAGTGCCTGATATGTTGGTCCCTTCAGGATTCTCAGTCGCATAGTCAAGGTAGCCTATAAGCTCAAATTACCTTCAGATCTAGCCTTAGTTCATCAAGTCTTCCATGTCTCTTTGCTCAAGAAGTGCATAGGTGACCCAACAGTTGCAGTCCCTATTTAGAGCATTGACATTCAGAATAAACTCACTTATGAAGAGATTCCAGTCAAAATCCTCGACTATCAGACTCATAGGCTGAGGAACAAAGAAGTCCCTCTAGTCAAGGTTCATTGGTGGAATCAGTCCATGGAGGGAGCTACTTGGGAAGCAGAACCAAACATGCGAACCAAGTACCCTTATATTTTCTCCGATAATTCAGAATTAGCTCGAGGTAACCATTTTTCTTAAGCTTATTCAGTTAGAAATTCAAAATTCCAGTATAAAATTGGTATTAAGTATCAGTGCATAGCTTATCATGCATTCATGATTTCAGCTTATCAGTCATGCATCAAATATGCATGTTCAGTTGGGCTATATTCAGTTTAGAATTCAATTCAGTCCTAAAATCATGTTTCTGTTGAGCATGATCAGTGTATGTGTTTTTTTATCTCTTCTACCCTCTCAAGCAGTCATCATTCGAGGACGTATGTTTCCAAGGGGGAAATATTGTAATACACCAAAAAATCTGAACCAATATTAGAGCCATGTACCAAGCTCATGCATAGTAAATCATGGTTATTTTATAGTTTTATAAGTAGGTTAGATGTATATTAAGGCTTCAAATAACTCCCAGCTATCAGACAAATCAAAACATTCCTTATCGATTGAATTCTTGAGAAAGATATTGGAATAGTCAACTTCAAACGAGCATATCTCTCATTATACTTGGAATTTTATAGCTCATGACCTATCAATAGATATATAATTGAATTATCTTTCCAACGATACCAATTTTGCCTAAATCCAATATCGGATAAAAGAGTTATTCCTATTTTACTCGAGCATGTCAGGCTGGAAATAGTGTGATGAAATGGGTGGTAGCTTACAATATTTGTGACGCCCTATCACGAAGGTCGTCAGCCTTAGATAGAAACCATCTCCTAATTGATGAAATTCAAGGTAGCTTACCACATTCGTGATGCCCTATCATGAAGGTCGTCAGCCTTAGGCAAAAACCAGCTCCTAAGTGACGACATTCGTGGTAGCTTACCACACTTGTGATGCCTAATCATGAAGGTCATCAGCCTTAGGCAGAAACCAGCTCCTAAGCGACGACATTCGTGGTAGCTTACCACATTTGTGATGCCCTATCACAAAGGTCATCATCTTTAGGCAAAAACCAGCTCCGAAGTGACAACATTCGTGGTAGCATACCATATTTGTGATACCCTATCACGAAGGTCATCAGCCTTAGGTAAAAACCATCTCCTAAGTGATGACATTCATGACATCTTACCATATTTGTGACACCCTATCACAAAGGTCGTCAGCCTTAGGCAGAAACCAGCTCCTAAGTGACGAATTCGTGATAGGTTACCATATTTGTGATGCCCTATCACGAAGGTCATCAGCCTTAGGCAGAAACCAGCTCCTAAGTGACAACATTCATGATAGCTTACTACATTTGTGACGCCCTATCACAAAGGTCGTCAGCCTTAGGTAGAAACCAGCTTCTAAGTGATGATATTCGTGATATTACCACATTTGTGACGCCTTATCATAAAGGTCATCATCCTTAGGCAGAAACCAGCTCCTAAGTGACGACATTCGTGACAACTTATCACATTTGTGATGCCCTATCACGAAGGTCGTCAGCTATGACTTTTTAGCGACTGTGAATTTATTTCATAAGGGTATTTTGATCATTTCCTTCACCTTCCACGACTTATAACCCTAAACAGGCATAATTTTTCCTATTTTTTCTTCAGTTAAACAACTAAAAAAAACCCTCTCTTATGCTCTCAACCACAAGATTTGGGTTTCCATCAAACTCATCTCTCAAAAGAAAGATTCAAGCCTTTTTCCAACATAATTGAGAATTAAGTTTCCCAATCCAAGAACTCTCCAGTAAATAATCAAGGTTTCCTTTCTAAGGTATGCATAGTGTTTATCTATTGATCCAATCCATTCATAGAGCTCAAGAACCATGTTTTAAATATTATTTTGTAATCTTTTTGTGGTGATATGAGTATGTACATGTTGATGATTGTTGTTTAAGTTTCAATGTAATGTCTAAAGGTGTTTTCAAGGAATTATATAGTTGTTAATTGAAAACCATGAACTATAGGTGGTTTAATATGGTTCAAGTATGAAACTCACCTATGCCTTAAAGAATGTATGCAAGGTTCTTGATAAAATGCTTAGGATGCTAGAAATTAATGTTTGTATGGTTCTATGATGTCTAAAAGACAAGTCCATGTTAGCTATATACTTCAATAGGAATCCTATACTTTTCATGTGTTGCTATTGTGGTGGTATGAAGCATGTATGATAATGGAGATATACAATATGTACACGAAATATATCTATACATTTCCTACAATGTTTGAGATGTTGAATAACTATATGAAATATTATATCCCTTACTTATGATATTATTAATGGTGGACTCAAATCTTGTGATCAAGTCATGTCATGTGTGTCAGTTTCCTTCTATCGAGTCCTGGGGGTATTCGTACCCGAAAAATATAGTTGTGTGCCTAGATCCATGTCATGTTTCACGATATGCAAAATCAATCCATGATTCAGTAGAATTCAGTCAATCATATGACTCAGGAAACCTCATGGTCTCAGTCAGTTATCAGATATCAGTAGCATTCCGTCAGTCAACGGAATTCAGTAAGTTCCACTTACATACTGTCAGTTAAATGATGTTCAGTCTCTTCATATAGGAGTAGGAGTTAGCACCGAGTGAACCCAAGGATGAGAACTCACCTGTATATGAGGGTGTGATTCTTAGCAGTCATCCTTGCGTTCCAAAACACTTAACCATTTTCAAGAGACTAAGTCACAAACCTAACGACATTCAAACCACAAAATCCTCATTAAAGTCCCTGCACTTAACAACTTTAAAATGACTAAGTATGAAAGCAAAACCGCATTCAAAACAAAAAATCTCCTTTAAAGTCCTTACACTTAACCATTTTCAAGTGACTAAGTATCAAAACAAAACCACATTAAAAAAAATCCCCATTAAAGTCTCTACACTTAACCATTTTTAAGTAACTAAGTCAACAACCAAAACCACATTAAAAACAAAATATCACATATAAAGTACCTACACTTAAACATTTTCATGTAACTAAGTCACTGACCGAACTACATTCAAAATACAAAATCCCCCTAAAAGTATCCACACATAACTATTTTCAAATAACTAAATCACCAACCAAACCACATTTAAAACAAAAAATCCATTTAAAGTCTCAACACTTAACCATTTTCAAGTGACTAAGTATCAAAACCAAACCACATTCAAGACAAAAAATCACCTTTAAAATCCTACACATAACCATTTTCATGTGACTAAGTATCAAGACCAAACCATATTAAAAACACAAAATCCCCTTTAAAGTCCCTACACTTAACTATTTTCAAGTGACAAAGTACCAAAACCAAACAACATTCAAAACAAAAAATCTCCTTTAAAGTCCCTACACTTAACAATTTTCAAGTGACTAAGTATAATAATCTAAGCACATTCAAAACACAAAATCCCCTTTAAAGTCTCTAAACTTAACCATTTTCAAGCAACTAACTACCAAAACCAAACCACATTCATAAGAAAACATACCCTTAAAGTCACTACACTTAGCCATTTTCAAGTGACTAAGAATGACAACCAAACCATGTTCAAAACAAAAAATCTCCTTTCAATTCCCTATACTTAACCATTTTACAGTAACTAAATCACGAACCAAACCACATTCAAAACAAAAAATCCTTTCAAAGTCTATACATTTAACCATTTTCAAGGGACTAAGTATAAAAACGAAACCACATTCAAAACAAAAAATCACCATTGAAGTCCCTACACTCAACCATTTTCAAGTATCTAAGTCACCAACCAAACTACATTCAAAACAAAAAATCCTCTTAAAAGTCCTTACATTTAACTATTTTCAAGTGATTAAGTCACCTACCAAACCACATTCAAAACTAAAAATCTCCTTTAAAGACCCTGCACTTAACCATTTTCAGGTGACAAAGTTTCAAAATAAAACCTCATTC